>NC_053389.1:263263924-263507586 GCF_905171765.1 Bufo bufo | reverse complement strand
GTTTGTTATGTATATAATTCCACATGTGTTAATTCATAGTTTTGATGCCTTCAGTGTGAATCTACAATTTTCATAGTCATGAAAATAAAGAAAACTCTTTGAATGAGGTGTGTCCAAACTTTTGGTCTGTACTGTATATATATATATATATATATATATATGTATATGTGAAAAATATATATGTATTTAATTTATTTTTATTTTTTTGGGAAGGGAATATATGGGCCATCATGGTGGATTTAAGGAGACAGAATTACCGGTAAGTCTAATTACGGTTTTCCATTCCATCCACCATGACGGCCACATTGAGAACTAACAAATACTTTAAATAGGGTGAGAAGCCACCTGCAGAATCTTTTGTCCAAAAACTAAATCTGCGGAGGCGGTAAGATTAAGTCGATAATGTTTTACAAAAGTGTTGAGACTTGATCAGGTAGCTGCTTTGCAAATTTGGTCTAGTGAAACACCAGCTTTTTCTGCCCAGGAAGAGGCAGTAGCTTTGGTAGAATGGGCTTTTATACCTTCTGGACAGGGTTTGTTCTATAGTGGATCTGATTCACCTAGCTATCGAGGCTTTGGAAAGTTTTTTCCCCTTATTTTGGCCACCAAACTGGATTAGGAGATTATCATCTATTCTGAAATCTTTTGTTGTGTCTAGATACAGCATTATGGTGTTTTTAACATCCAGGAGTTGCATCTTCTAGTAACATAGTACATAAGGCCGAAAAAAGACATTTGTCCATCCAGTTCGGCCTGTTATCCTGCAAGTTGATCCAGAGGAAGGCAAAAAAAACCTGTGAGGTAAAAACCAATTTTCCTCACTTTAGGGGAATAAAAAATTCCTTCCCGACTCCAATCAGGCAATCAGAATAACTCCCTGGATCAACGACCCCTCTCTAGTAGCTATAGCCTGTAATATTATTACGCTCTAGAAACACATCCAGGCCCCTCTTGAATTCCTTTATTGTACTCACCATCACCACCTCCTCAGGCAGAGAGTTCCATAGTCTCACTGCTCTTACCGTAAAGAATCATTTTCTATGTTTGTGTACAAACCTTCTTTCCTCCAAACGCAGAGGATGTCCTCTCGTCACAGTCACAGTCCTGGGGATAAATAGATGATGGGATAGATCTCTGTACTGACCCCTGATATATTTATACATAGTAATTAGATCTCCCCTCAGTCGTCTTTTTTCTAACGTGAATAACCCTAATTTTGATAATCTTTCAGGGTACTGTAGTTGCCCCATTCCAATTATTACTTTAGTTGCCCTCCTCTGGACCTTCTCCAGCTCTGCTATGTCTGCCTTGTTCACTGGAGCCCAGAACTGTACACAGTACTCCATGTGTGGTCTGACTAATGATTTGTAAAGTAGTAGGAATATGTTCTCATCACGGGCATCTATGCCCCTTTTGATGCAACCCATTATCTTATTGGCCTTGGCAGCAGCTGCCTGACACTGTTTTTTGCAGCTTAGTTTGCTGTTTATTAAAATTCCTAGATCCTTTTCCATGTCAGTGTTACCGAGTGTTTTACCATTTAGTATGTACGGGTGACTTGCATTATTTCTTCCCATGTGCATAACCTTACATTTGTCAGTGTTAAACCTCATCTGCCACTTATCTGCCCAAGCCTCCAATCTATCCAGATCTCTCTGTAGTAGTATACTGTCCTCTTCAGTGTTAATTACTTTACTGTCATCTGCGAAAATTGATATTTTACTATGCAAGCCTTCTACAAGATCATTAATAAATATATTGAAGAGAATAGTGCCTAATACTGACCCCTGAGGTACTCCACTAGTGACAGTGACCCAATCTGAGTATGTACCGTTAATAACCACCCTCTGTTTTCTATCATTGAGCCAGTTACTTACCCACTTACAGATGTTTTCTCCCAGTCCAAGCATTCTCATTTTATATACTAACCTTTTATGTGGTACAGTGTCAAATGCTTTGGAGAAGTCCAGATATACGACATCCATTGATTCGCCGCTGTCAAGTCTAGAACTTACCTCCTCATAGAAACTGATTAAATTAGTTTGACATGACCGATCCCTCACAAAGCCATGCTGATATGGCGTTATTTGCTTATTTCCGTTAAGATGCTCTAAGATAGCATCTCTCAGAAAACCTTCAAACAGTTTACCCACAACAGATGTTAAACTTACCGGCCTATAGTTTCCATGCTCTGTTTTTGGACCCTTTTTGAATATCGGCACCACATTTGCCATGCGCCAATCCTGTGGGACATTCCCTGTCAGTATAGAGTCCGCAAATATCAGAAATAAGGGTCTGGCTATGACATTACTTAATTCCCTTAGGATACGGGGGTGTATGCCATCCGGTCCTGGCGATTTGTCTATTTTGATCTTTTTAAGTCGCTGTTGTACTTCTTCATGGGTCAGACAGGACACTTTTAATGGCAAATTTATTTCAACATTCAGCATTTCATCTGACAGTTTATATTCCTCAGTGAATACATTGGAGAAAAAAATATTTAACAGCTTTGCTTTCTCCTCGTCGCTCTCTGCGACTCCCCCCTCATTACTCTTTAAAGGGCCGACACCTTCAGATTTATACTTTTTACCATTTATATAATTGAAGAACATTTTAGGGTTAGTTTTACTCTCTTTGGCAATTAATCTCTCGGTCTCTAGTGTGGCCGCTTTTATTTGTTTTTTACATGTTCTGTTTTTTTCCTTATAGTTTTTCAGTGCTTCCGTGCTACCCTCCTGTTTTAGTGTTTTATATGCTTTCTTTTTGTCATTTATTGCTTTCTTTACAGTTCTGTTTATCCACATTGGTTTCTTTTTGTTCCTTAACCTTTTATTCCCATACGGTATGTACCTCTCACAATGAGATTTTAGGATGTTTTTAAAGATGTCCCATTTTGTGGCTGTATTTTTATTTTTGAGGACTTTGTCCCAGTTAGTTAGGCCTATGGCCTCTCTTAGTTGGCTAAATTTAGCTTTTTTGAAGTTTGGTATTTTTGTTCCTCCCTGTAGAAACGCTCTTTTGAATGATAATTGAAAGGTTATCACTTTATGGTCACTATTTCCCAGGTGTCCCCCAACCTGCACGTCTGTTGTTCTGTCAGGTCTATTGGTTAATACTAAGTCCAGTATGGCCGTCCCTCTAGTCGGGTCCTGAACCAGTTGGGAGAGGTAATTGTCTTTGGTTATTGCCAAGAATCTGTTTCCTTTATGAGATATACAAGTTTCAGTTTCCCAGTCTATATCTAGGTAGTTGAAGTCCCCCATAATAAGCACCTCATTATGATTTCCCGCTTCGTCTATCTCATTTAGTAGTAGATTTTCTGTGGACTCTGGTATATTAGGTGGTTTATAGTAAACTCCTATTAGTAATTTATTGTTGTTTTTAGCTCCATGTATCTCTACCCACAGTGACTCCACATGTTCATGTCCCTCACTTATATCTTCACGGAATGTGGGCTTTAGACAGGACTTTACATAAAGGCAAACCCCTCCCCCTCTCCGGTTTTGACGATCCTTTCTAAACAGAATGTAACCTTGTACATTAACTGCCCAGTCATAGCTATCATCCAGCCATGTCTCAGTTATTCCCACTATGTCATAGTCCTCCTCACACATCACTAATTCCAGTTCACCAGTTTTATTAGTCAGGCTTCTGGCATTAGTATACATACATTTGAGAGGTTTATGTATATTTTTTACCCTACACCTTTCCTTCTGAACTGTTCTAGTCCCTCCTTCCATTCCTCCCCCAGTCCCACTACCTTGCCCCCGGTCTCTATCTGCACTATCTTCCCCTTCTATAGTGTAATTACCCTCCCCCCCAGTCCCTAGTTTAAACACTCCTCCAACCTTCTAGCCATCTTCTTCCCCAACACAGCTGCCCCTTCCCCATTGAGGTGCAGCCCGTCCCTACGATAGAGCCTGTAGCCGACAGAGAAGTCGGCCCAGTTCTCCAGGAACCCAAACCCCTCCATCCTACACCAGTTCTTGAGCCACTTGTTAATTTCCCTAATCTCCCGCTGCCTTTCTTGTGTGGCCCGTGGTACAGGTAGTATTTCGGAAAATACTACCTTTGAGTAGCCCTGGGTAGCTGGTAACAGATGGTAATACTATCTCTTGTTCCCGATGAAAATTTGAAACCACTTTGGGGAGAAAACCTGGATCTAGCCTTAGCACAATTCGATCTTCGAAAATTTTAGGATATGGTTCTTTACAGGAGAGTGCTTGTATTTCACTTAGACGTCTAGCAGAAGTGATGGCTATCAGGAAAGCCGTTTTGAACGACATGTTTTATAGAGATTTCAGATAAGGGAGAAAAAGGGGGATTAGTAAACCCCTCTAATACTATATTAAGGTCCCATTGAGAAATCCTAGATCTTAACCTGTTCAGGACACAAGGCGTACCGGTACGCCCTGATGTCCCGGTACTTAAGGACACAGGGCGTACCCGTACGTCCTGTGTAGTTTTGATCACTGCCGCACGGCCGGTAGTAATCAGAACGGGGTGCCTGCTAAAATCGTTCAGCAGGCACCCTGTGACAATGCCTAGGGGGGTCCTGTGACCCCCCCGCATTGCAGATCACTACAAACCGCAGGTCAATACAGACCTGCGGTTTTTAGCGCTTATGCAAGCTTCTGATCCCTGTAGTCCATGATCAGAAACATCAAAATGCCCATATTTTTGAAAGTTATCCCCCCCCTGCAGCCCTCTGTGTTTTTGTGCCTGCGGGCGCAGCGGGGGGGAGGATTGCAGGAGGTGAGGGAGGCGTGAGGCAGTGTGGGGGGGGCGGGCGCGCGATATTCCGCCCGACCCCCGTTTATTTTCAGGATGGCCGAGCGGTTGAATCAGAGTGTCCGTAGGGACCGCTGTATGGAAGTGGTGATCAGGGAGGGAGCTCCCTCCCTCTCCCATCGGGGGGCTGCTGTGCCTTTGCAGCCCCCAGACAGGATGGTGTCACAGAGGGAGGGAACCCCCCTCCTTCCCCTTCCCCGTCAGCTCAGTTGTGGCAGACGGGGAAGGTTCCCATGGCAACAGGACGCCTTCTCAGACATCCTGCTGTCCATGGTGCTGAACAGATCTCTGCTAAAGGCAGAGATCTGTTCAGACAAAGTGTAAGTGAAATACAGTACAGTACATTATATAGTGTACTGTAGTGTATTATACAGACATTAGACCCACTGGATCTTCAAGAACCAAGTGGGTCTGGGTAAAAAAAAAAATGTTAAAAAAGTGAAAAAAGCTAAAATAAAAAGAACACATTTATCCCTGAATAAAAAAAAAAAATTCCCTACACATGTTATATATCACCGCGTCCGTAACGACCTGATCTATAAAACGGTCATGTTACATTCCCCGCACGGTGAACGCCATAAAAAATAAAAATAAAACTATGATGAAATTTAAATTTTGCCCACCTTACTTCCCAAAAACGGTAATAAAAGTGATCAAAAAAGTCGTATGTACGCAAAATAGTACCATTCAAACCGTCGCCTCATCCCGCAAAAAATGAGCCCCTACATGAGACAGTGGCCCAAAAAATAAAAAAAACTATGGCTCTCAGACTAAAACATGATTTTTTTGTTTCAAAAATGCTTTTTTTATGTTAAACGTAAATTTTTTTTTAAAAAGTAGACATATTAAGTATCGTCGCGCCTGGAAGACCCTGCTCTATAAAAATACCACATGACCTAAACCCTGAGATGAACACCGTAATTTTTTTTTATAAAAACTGTGTCAAAAAAGCAATTTTTTGTCACCTTATATCACAAAAAGTGTAAGGCCCCTTTCACACGGGCGAGTATTCCGCGCGGATGCGAGTTGAACGCATTGCACCCGGACTGAATACCGACCCATTCATTTCTATGGGGCTGTTCACATGAGCGGTGATTTTCACGCATCACTCGCAGCATGCTCTATATTCTGCGTTTTTCACGCAACGCAGGCCTCATAGAAGTGAATGGGGTTGCGTGAAAATCTCAAGCATCCGCAAGCAAGTGCGGATGCGGTGCGATTTTCAAGCACGGTTGCTAGGAAACAATCGGGATGGAGACCCGATCATTATTATTTTCCCTTATAACATGGTTATAAGGGAAAATAATAGCATTCTGAATACAGAATGCATAGTAAAATAGCGCTGGAGGGGTTAAAAAAAAATAAAAAATAATTTAACTCACCTTAATCCACTTGCTCGCGCTGCCGGCATCTCGTCTGTCTCCTTCTTTGCTGAACAGGACCTATGGTGAGCATTCATTCCAGGACCTGTGGTGACGTCACTCCGGTCATCACATGATCCATCACATGATCTTTTACCATGGTGATGGGTCACCATGGTAAAAGAGTGACGTCACCACAGGTCCTGGAATGAATGCTCAGCACAGGTCCTGTTCAGCAAAGAAGGAGACAGACGAGATGCCGGCAGCGCCAGCAAGTGGATTAAGGTGAGTTAAATTATTTTTTATATTTTTTTAACCCCTCCAGCGCTATTTTACTATGCATTCTGTATTCAGAATGCTATTATTTTCCCTTATAACCATGTTATAAGGGAAAATAATACAATCTACAGAACACCGATCCCAAGCCCGAACTTCTGTGAAGAAGTTCGGGTTTGGGTACCAAACATGCACGATTTTTCTCACGCAAGTGCAAAACGCATTACAATGTTTTGCACTCGCGCGGAAAAATCGCGGGTGTTCCCGTAACGCACCCGCACATTTTCCCGCAACGCCCGTGTGAAAGAGGCCTAATAGCAAGCGATATAAAAGTCGTATGCTCCCCAAAATAGTGCCAATCTAACCGTCATTTCATCCCGCAAAAATGGTACCCAACCTAAGATAATTGCCTAAAAACTGAAAAAACTATGACTCTCAGACTATGGAGACACTAAAACATTATTTTTTTTTTGTTTCAAAATTGATATTATTGTGTAAAACCTTAATAAATAAAAAAAGGTATACATATTAGGTATTGCCGTGTCCGTAAGAACCTGCTATATAAAAATATCACATGATCTAACCCCTAAGGTGAACAACGTAAAAATAAAAAATAAAATGGTGTAAAAAAAGCCATAATTTTGTCACCTTACATCACAAAAAGTGTAATAGCAAGCGATCAAAAAGGTATACACACCACAAAATCATACCATTAAAACAGTCATCTCATCCTGCAAAAAATGAGACCCTAACTAAGACAATCGCCCAAAAAGTAAAAAAACTATGGCTCTCAGACTATGGAGACACTAAAATTATTATTTTTTGTTTCAAAAATTATATTATTGTGTAAAACTTAAATAAATGTAAAAAAGTAAACATATTAGGTATCCCTGCGTCCGTAACAACCTGCTCTATAAAAATAGCATATGATCTAATCTGTCAGATGAACGTTGTAAATAATAAAAAATAAAAACGGTGCCAAAACAGGTATTTTTGGGCAAATTTTCCATTTTAATCCATTTTTTCCCGTAACAAAGCAAGGGTTAACAGCCAAACAAAACTCAATATTTATTGCCCTGATTCTTTAGTTTACAGAAACACCCCATATGTGGTCGTAAACTGCTGTATGGCCACACGGCAGGGCGCAGAAGGAAAGGAATGCCACTTGGATTTTGGAAGGCAGTTTTTGCTGGACTTGTTTTTTGACACCATGTCCCATTTGAAGCCCCCCTGATGCACCCCTAGAGTAGAAACTCCAAAAAGTGACCCCATTTAACAAACTACATCCCTCAAGGTATTCAAAACTGATTTTACAAACTTTGTTAACCCTTTAAGGCTGAGTTCACACGGGCGAGTATTCCGCGCGGGTGCAATGCGGGAGGTGAATGCATTGCACCTGCACTGAATCTGGACCCATTCATGGACCCATTCATGGGGCTGTGCACATGAGCTGTGATTTTCACGCATCACTTATGCGTTGCATGAAAATCGCAGCATGCTCTATATTGTGCGTTTTCCACCCAACGCAGGCCCTATAGAAGTGAATGGGGCTGCGTGAAAATCGCAAGCATCTGCAAGCAAGTGCGGATGTGGTGCGATTTTCACGCACGGTTGCTAGGAGACGATCGGGATGGAGACCCGATCATTATTATTTTCCCTTATAATAGCATTCTCTTCTGTCCATCTTAGCTGTGTGCAGGAAAAGGACCTGTGGTGACGTCACTCCGGTCATCACATGATCCATCACCATGGTAAAAGATCATGTGACGGACCATGTGATGACCAGAGTGACGTCACCACAGGTCCTTTTCCTGCACACAGCTAAGACGAAGACAGAAGAGATGCAGGGCTGCGCGAGCAAGTGGATTAAGGTGATTTAAATTTTTTTAATTTTTTTTAACCCCTCCAGCGCTATTTTACTATGCATTCTGTATTTAGAATGCTATTATTTTCCCTTATAACCATGTTATAAGGGAAAATAATACAATCTACAGAACACCGATCCCAAGCCCGAACTTCTGTGAAAAATGTTTCCGTGACGCACCCGCACCTTTTCCCGCAACGCCCGTGTGAACTCAGCCTAAGTGTTCCACAAGAGTTAATGGCAAAAGGAGATGAAATTTCTAAATTTCTATTTTTTGTTACTTTGCTTCACAAAAAGTGTAATATAGAGCAACCAAAAATCATATGTACCCTAAAATAGTACCAAAAAAACTGCCACCTCATCCCGTAGTTTCCAAAATGGGGTCACTTTTTTGGAGTTTCTACTCTAGGGGTGCATCAGGGGGCTTCAAATGGGACATGGTGTAAATAAACCAGTCCAGCGAAATCTGCCTTCCAAAAACCACACGGCGCTCCTTTCCCTCTACGCCCTACAGTGTGCCCGTACAGTAGTTTACGACCACATATGGGGCGTTTCTGAATACTACAGAATCAGGGCAATAAATATTGAGTTTTGTTTGGCTGTTAACCCTTGCTTTGTTACTGGAAAAAAATTATTAAAATTGTGAAAAATGAAATTCTGAAATTTTATCTCCATTTTCCATGAAATCTTATGGAACACCTAAAGGATTAATAAAGCTTGTAAAATCAGTTTTGAATATCTTGAGGGGTGTAGTTTCTTAGATGGGGTCACTTTTAGGGCGTTTCTACTGTAGGGGTGCATCAGGGGGACTTCAAATGGGACATGGTGTAAATAAACCAGTCCAGCAAAATCTGCCTTCCAAAAACCACACGGCGCTCCTTTCCCTCTATGCCCTGACGTGGGGCCGTACAGTTGTGTACGACCACATATTGGGTGTTTCTGTAAACCGCAGATTAAGGGCAATAAATATAGAGTTTTGTTTGGCTGTTAACCCTTGCTTTGTTAGTGGAAAAAATGGATTAAAATGGAAAATTTGGCAAAAAATTTAAATTCTGAAATTTCATCTCCATTTGCCATCAACTCTTGTGGAACACCTAAAGGGTTAATGATGTTTGTAACACTTTTGGGTGGTTTCTATTATGTAAGCCTCACAAAGTGACTTCAGACCTGAACTGGTCCCTAAAAAGTGGGTTTTTGAAAATGTCAGAAAATTTTCAAGATTTGCATCTAAATTTCTAAGCCTTGTAACATCCCCAAAAAATAAAATGGCATTCCCCAAATGATCCGAACATGAAGTAGACATATGGGGTATGTAAATTAATAACTATTTTTGGAGTTATTACTGTGTATTGTAGAAGAAGAGAAATTGAAAGTTAGAAATTTGCTAATTTTTCCAAACTTTTGGTAAATTTGGTATTTTTTTATAAATAAAAATGAATTTTTTTGACTCAATTTTACCAGTGTCATGAAGTACAATATGTGACGAAAAAACAATCTCAGAATGGCCTGGATAAGTAAAAGCGTTTTAAAGTTATCACCACATAAAGTGACACTGGTCAGATTTGCAGAAAATGGCCTGGTCCTTAAGGTGAAATAAGGCTGTGTCCTGAAGGGGTTAAAGGATAACTGTCACATTAACTGTCACAATTTTCATATATGTAGTTACTAATAACATGATATTCCAGAATCAGTTACTATTAGACTGACTTACCCCATATTTAATAAGATTCAGCCCTTAGCAACCAGTCTGCATAAAACTGCAATTTCACTATTCAGTTAAGACGGCCGCCACTGCCCTCAACCTGAGGCTTCACTAGCCAGTAACAAATTAACAATAGCACCCCAAAAGTGTCAGTAACCAGAGCCCTCCCTCCTAAAGGGTTAATCTCCTGCAGCACAAAGGGGTCCTCTTACCACATGTTGCTTTCATTTATACACTGAGCAGATGGCAGATCTCCCTTCCCTGTTGTGCGCTGCTTCCACTCTGCATTCTCCAGCTCTGCTGAGTGAGGGAGCGTCTGCCAAGCCCAGGGACAGGGAGAAGTGCAGACAGCCCAGGCACTGTTATCAGCTGCTGGGGAGGACCTGGCTTTAATCATTTACTTACAGTCCCTGGCTGTCAGTAATGTGACCTTGCACGCAGCGTGCCGTCTATCAACAGATAGACGGACCATGCCTAGCAACCCTATTTTAAGCACAGGTAAAAGTAGGCAGTACAGGGAACAAAAATGTGGAATTAAGGGGTAATTGAATACACAGTGAAAAGTTGAAATAGGGCCACCAAGGTGATATTAATCACCACAATCCAATACTCAAAAAAAATAAAAAATACGACAGTTATCCTTTAAGGTTGGCCTTAACCTGGAAGCTGCTCTAATAAATCTCCTTATCCATCTGTGCTCTGCGAGACTAGTATCACAAAAGGTGCATAAGGCCGATATTTGGAATTTGAGGATACTTGGCCTCCGGCCTATTTCTAACCCATTTTGCAGAAAGTTTGTATTTTATTAATCGGCGGAGAGGAAGTGTTCGGATGCTCCTCCCCAGCCAACTGCAAAATCTTCTCCAGACTTTGAGATAAATGGCTGATGTAATTTTCTTCCTACTAGCTTTAAGGGTAAGGATTACTTTGTCTGAAAGGCCTTGTCTTTTTAGTGATTCACTCTCAGGATCCAGACCGCCAAATTGTAGATCTGGGGGTTTGGGTGGTTTATCGGGCCCTAATAGAGCATGTTTTCCCTGTGGGGTATTTTCCACGGTTCTTCTAATGTCCACTGTCTCAGGATTGAGAACCAGCCTCTTTTTGGCCAGTGGGGACCTACCAAGATCATTGTTTTTTTTGTAATTTCTGCAGTAAGCGAGGAATCAGCGGAAAGGGTGGAAACGCATAGACTAGGTCCCACTCCCATCTTATTGATAAAGCATCTATTGCCCATGGTCTGTCTCTTGGATTTATTGAACAGAAGTGTTGAATCTGGGCATTTTCCCTGGAGGCAAACAGATCCATCTTTGGTAGTCCCCACATGACAGTGATCTCATGAAATATGTCGTTTAATGTCCATTCTCCTGGATCTATTTTCCTCCGACTTAGGAAGTCCTCCTCTAGGTTCTCTGCCCCTTTTAGATGAACTGTTGTTAAAGAGAGAATATTAGTTTCAGCCCAGGAACATATTCTTTTTGCTACTTCCCCCAGTGAATCGGACCTTGTGCCCCCTTGGTGTTTCAGGTATGCCACTGTGGTGACGTTGTCCGAGAGGACTTTCAGATGCCTGTTCTTTAATAGGTCTACTGCTTCTGTGAGTGTCATAAGGACTGCATTCAGTTCTCTGAAATTTGAGGATCTTCCTTTTTGGTTGTTTGGCCAGTCTTCCTGGAAAAACTGGTTGCCTATCTTTGCATCCCAGCCTGAAGAGCTGGCATCTGTTATGAGCTGAGCCTCTGGGATTGTGAGCCATTTTATGCCTAGGAGTAGCTTTTCCTCTTCCTTCCACCAGTCCAGATCTATTTTGACTGTCGATGGTACCTGTATCATCCTGTCTAAGGACGTCTGCTTCCTGTCCCATTTTTTCAAGATCCATGACTGCATGATTCTTGTATGCGCCTGACTCCATGGAACTGAGTTTATGCATACGGTTAAGTTTCCTAAAAGGCTCATTGCCCCCTGAATGGAACACCTGTGAGATTTTTGAAAGTGACTTATTTTGTTTTTGAGAGATCTTACTTTGTCCTGGGGTAGATAGGTTGTTTGGGATACAGAATCTAACTCTACGCCCAGGAACCTTATTTTTGTAGATGGGGTATTGATTTTTTCTGATTTATCACCCATCCTAAACCTGAAAGGGTACTTAAAACTACTTCTGTAGTCCTGAAGGTTTCTTCTTTTGAAATGCCAATTATTAGGAAGTCGTCTAGGTATAGGATGATATTGATTCCCTTCCTGCGCAGAAAGGCGATCATTTCCACCACTAGTTTTGTAAATGTTCTGGGAGCTGATGAGATGCCAAAGGGGAGGGCTACATACTGAAAGTGGTGGAGGAGTCCCCCAAGATCTTTTATTGCAAATCTTAGATATTTCTGGGAGGCCTGATGAATCGGTATGTGATAGTAGGCGTCTTTTAGATCTACTGACGTCCTAAAGGCACCCTTTGGAATCAGCGGAATCGTAGATGCGATTGATTCCATCTTGAATCTTCTGTATGTTATGAATCTGTTTAAGGTCTTTAGGTTTATTATTGTGCGGAATGTGTCGCCGGGTTTTTTGACTAGAAAGAGACCTGAGTAGAATCCTTTTCCCTTTTCGGAGTCCGGCACTTTTATGACTACTCCTGATTTGAGTAAGTCCTGAGTACCCTGACAAATTTTTTCCCCTACACTTCTGTTTTGGGTGGTAATGGAGAATTTTTCTTGAGGTGTTGAAGAGAATTCTATTCTGTAGCCCTGAGCTATGATATTTAGAGTCCATGGGTTTGACGTAACCTGATTCCACTGAGATAGAAAATTCTTCAACCTGACTCCCACTTTGGCATCATTGTTTATTGTTCTGTCTGTTTTGGGGATTAAGAATTAATCCTCTACCCCTTCCACCTTTTGGGTAGCTCCAGCGACCCCTTTTACCTTTACCCCTGTAGGGCCTGGATTGTAAAGGGAATTGACGAAAGGGCCTTTTCTTTATTTCTTTTTCCTCCGGAAACCCCTTCTTTTTATCAGCCGCTTTTTCCAGTATTTTATCTAACACTGGCCCGAAAACTAATTCCCCTGAGAAGGGGATAGAGCATAGCTTAGAATTGGACGTTTTACCCCCTGATCATGCCTTCATCCATAAAGCTCTTCTAGCTGCATTTCCAAAGGCTGCATCTCTTGCAGCAAAGCATACTGATTCAGCTGAGGCATCTGATAAAAAAAGCCGTTGCTGATTTTAACAATGGTAAGGACTTTATGATATCTTCTCTGGGGGTTTTGTTCTTTAGGTGATCTTCTAATTCTGACAACCAGAAGTACATGGCCCTTGCGAAGGATTTAGCAGCAATGTTGGTTTTTACTCCAAACATAGATGCCTCCCAAGCCTTCCTTAATAACGAATCTGCTTTGCGCTCCATTGGATCACTAAGTTGTGATACATCTTCGAATGGTAAGGCCGTCTTTTTGACTACCCTTGCCACCTGAATATCAATCTTAGGTATTTCATCAAAGATTTTACACTCAGCCTGATTGAATCGAAGTCTGTTCCTAAATCCTTTGGATACCCCTATTCTTTTTTCAGGATCAATCCACTCATCCAATATCATTTCTTTGATATTTTCATTGATGGGAAATACTTTAGTTCTTTTAGTACGTAAACCTCCGAACATCTCGTCCTGTACCGTACAAGGTTTGGGAATATCCTCTATGCCCATGGTAGACCTAACTGCGTTCAGTAAATCTTCCATTTCATCCGAGGAAAAAAAGTATTTTTTATCATCCCCTATGATTTCACCCTCTGAGAAAAGTTCTTCCTCGAGTACTCGTCTAGAGGTAGAGGTATCGTCATCAATGTCCTCGGCCTCAGAGGGGGATTGAATGGATAGTTTAGGTTTTTTTGCAGGCGGGATAGGCGTACTAGAAGTAGTCAGAGATGCTAGTGAAGATTTAATCTCATCCTGGATAAATGATTTAATGGTTGCTCCTCTTTTAGGATGTCAGAAATACATTTTTTGCACAACTTCTTATTATAGTTATCAGGAAGTCTCCTGGCACAGGTCAGGCACTTTAGGGATTTAGAGTTAGATTTTGTGTCTTTTGTACCCTAATGAGTAAAGGAGAGCAACCAAGTATCAGCATATTTCTTCATAATATATATAGAAATAAGAATAACCATTCTCCCCTTAGGGGAACTCACAGTAGGGTCAGAACCCTCCTGACGGGATGCTGGAGCCTCAGGAGTGGACATGGTGGCGAAGATGCCCAGCTCCATGCTGCATGAGCGCCACTTCCTGGTTCCTGACGTCATCTTGGCACGTCATCCGCTCTGCGCCCAGGCTCCGCCTTCCCCCGCCGGCCATAAGATCTGCGGGAAGGCAGCAGGGGATGAAGGTAAATCCTGGTAACTTCATCTCCCCACGGGGAGGACTCTCTCTGCGACCTAACCCCGTAGGGGCGGGAAAAACACTGAGGGGGAGAAGGAGTGGGAGCAATTTAAACTCTCTCTGTGTATTCCTGCCCCTACAGAGGTCAAGGGTTATCTCTCATTGTGGCTGTCATGGTGGATGGAATGGAAGAAATCTTGGTCACTAAGGGATTAATAACCAAACATTTTTTATGTTTTTATTCTCACATTCCAAGAGCTTTTCAATTTTCCCATCAATATAGCGTGTAAGTGTAAGAGTTTTTTTTGTGGTGAACTTTATTCTATGGGTCCTATGAATATGTTAATACCAAATATGTATAGTTTTTTTTAAAATGTTTTAGTACTTTTGCAGGACAATAGCATGCTCGGTGTTAAAAAATGTAAGTAATTTTTATGCTTCTGCGCTCTGGGAGCCAGAAATCCACAGAAAGCCGCAGGAAATCTTCATCCCATATCTGCCAATGGGAATCCACATTGCTGCTCATATGGCACTAATTTTTTCAGTGTTAATTTGCCATTTCTTGGCGTGTACTAACCAATGGTTTGTTCTGTGGTATTCAAACTACAAATCTGTGGCAGAAACTTCCAAGCTGTGACTAATTGGTAACAGATAGGTGGCAGACAACAGGCTCTAAAATGGTCCAAATTCATCTGGGTCCCTGACAGCAGTACCATCTGGATTGCGTTGATGGCAAAGTGAGGGACATTCATTAACTGTTTTTTACGCCACTACTGTGGCATAAAAAAAAGTTGTAAATTTTGCACAAAAATGTATGACTTTTTGCTTCTCTCAACACTTTTCAAAGGCTCTATTACCCTGGATACAAGATGAGATACAGTTGGGCATGGAGGTAAACAGGTTCTATATGGTATCCTGCAGAACATTAGAAATGTCCCGAACTATTCGCCGGCGAACATAGTTGTTCGCGTTCGCCGCAGCGGAAGAACATATGCAATGTTCGGTCCGCCCCTTATTCGTCATCATTGAGTAAACTTTGACCCTGTACCTCACAGTCAGCAGACACATTCCAGCCAATCAGCATCATACCCTCCCAGACCCTCCCACCTCTTGGACAGCATCCATTTTAGATTCATTCTGAAGCTGCATTCTTAGTGAGAGTTGGGACAGTGTAGCTGCTGCTGATTTAATAGGGAAATCGATAGCTAGGCTAGTGTATTCAGTGTCCACTACAGTCCTGAAAGACTCATCTGATCTCTGCTGTAAGGACAGCACCCCAAAAAGCCCTTTTTAGGGCTAGTACATCAGTCTGCTTTTTTTTTTTCCCTGTGTAATCTAATTGCAGTTGCCTGCCTGCCAGCGTGTGTGTCAGGCTCACAGCGTACACTGTGCCCACTTGCCCAGTGCCACCACTCATATCTGGTGTCACAGTAGCTTGCATTTAAAAAAAACAAAAAACTTTTTTGACTGTAATATAATAGCAGTCAGTTGCCTGCACGAGCGTGTGTGTTTCATGCCCTGCAAGTGCATAGTGTCAGCAGAGCAACTCATATCTGGTGTCACAGTAGATAAATTTTTTTTAAAAACAACAATTTGGACTGTGAATAAATAGCAGTAAGTTGCCTGCACGCGTGTGTGTGTTTCGTGCCCTGCAAGTGCATAGTGTCACCAGCGCAACTCAAATCTTGTGTCACATTAGATTACATTAAAAAAATTAAAAAAAATTTGACTGTGAATAAATAGCAGTCAGTTGCCTGCACGTGTGTGTGTTTCAGGCCCTGCAAGTGCATAGTGTCACCAGTGCAACTCAAATCTTGTGTCACATTAGACTACATTTAAAGAAAAACAAAAATTTTGACTGTGAATAAATAGCAGTCAGTTGCCTGCACGCGTGTGTATTTCAGGCCCTGCAAGTGCATAGTGTCACCAGCGCAACTCATATCTGGTGTCACATTAGATTACATTTATTACAATTTTTACTGTAATAGATTGAATAGCAGTCAGTTGTCTGCAAGCGTGTGTGTCAGGCCTACAGCGTCTACTCTGCCAACTTCTGCCAGTGCACAGTGCCACTCATATCTGGTGTAACAGTAGCTTGCACGCATAGTACAACTAAACTAATCTAAAAAAAATGACAGGCAGAGGCAGGCCACCCCGCAGGGGCCGTCGTGGTCGTGGTGCTGTTATTCCCTTTGGCCCTAGAATAATGCCCAGTGTTCAGAGGCCACGTACCCTGAACTCGAAAAGTTCTGAGGACATAGTTGACTGGCTTACACAGGACACCCAATCTTCTACAGCTTCAGCTCGGAACCTTGACGCACCATCCTCCTCCAGCTCAGCTTCAGGCACCTTTCAAGTTACCACTCGCCCGCCCGCCGCCACCACTAACACTAGCACCACAGCTGCTTCACTTGATCTGTCAGAGGAGTTATTTACACATCAGTTGGAAGAAATGAGTGATGCGCAACCATTATTGCCAGAGGATGTAGATAACAGGGATATGTCTCAGTCAGGCAGCATTACACACATGGACGTACGGTGTGATGATGATGATATTGTACCCGCTGCTGCTTCCTTTGCTGAGTTGTCAGATACAAGTGAAGCGGTTGATGATGACGATGTGTCCGTGGATGTCACGTGGGTGCCCGCTCGAAGAGAAGAAGAACAGGGGGAAAGTTCAGATGGGGAGACAGAGAGGAGGAGGAGACGAGTTGGAAGCAGGGGGAGGTCGTCGCAAGGAGCTAGTGGCACAGTCAGACAGCATGCATCGGCACCCGGGGTCAGCCAGACAGCACGCCAATCAACGCATGCTGTTGCCACCACCAGAATGCCGTCATTGCAGAGATCATCAGTGTGGCATTTTTTTGTGTGTCTGCCTCTGACAACAGCGATGCCATTTGCAACCTGTGCCAAAAGAAACTGAGTCGTGAGAAGTCCAACACCCACCTAGGTACAACTGCTTTGCGAAGGCACATGATCTCAAATCACAAACACCTATGGGATCAACACATGAGTACAAGCAGCACACAAACTCAAAGAAGCCATCCTCCTCCTGGTCCAGCATCTTCAGCCACATCAACCACTGCTGTCCTCCTTGCCCCCTCTCAACCATCCGCCACTCCATCTCTCGCCTTGAGCAGTTCCTGCTCATCTGCCCACAGTCAGGTGTCTGTCAAGGACATGTTTGAGCGTAAGAAGCCAATGTCACAAAGTCACCCCCTTGCCCGGCGTCTGACAGCTGGCTTGTCGGAACTCTTAGCCCGCCAGCTTTTACCATACAAGCTGGTGGAGTCTGAGGCCTTCCAAAAATTTGTAGCTATTGGGACACCGCAGTGGAAGGTACCCGGCCGAAATTTCTTTGCACAAAAGGCAATCCCCAACCTGTACTCGATTGTGCAAAATGAAGTGATGGCATGTCTGGCACACAGTGTTGGGGCAAGGGTCCATCTGACCACTGATACCTGGTCTGCAAAGCATGGTCAGGGCAGGTATATCACCTACACTGCGCATTGGGTAAACCTGCTGACGGCTGCCAAGCATGTAATGCGTGGCTCTGCAGAGGAGTTGGTGACACCGCCACGACTTGCAGGCAGGCCTGCTGCCACCTCCTCTACTCCTCCTACTCCATCCTCTTCCATAATCTCCTCGGCTGAGTCCTCTTCTGCTGCTACATCTTGCTCCACATCAACTGCACCCCCCCAGCTCCCCAGGGGCTATTCCACATCCCGGATAAGACAGTGTCACGCCGTCTTGGGGTTGACTTGCCTGAAAGCAGAGAGCCATACCGGACCAGCACTCCTGTCCACCCTGAACGCACAGGTGGATCAGTGGCTGACTCTGCACCAACTGGAGATCGGCAAAGTGGTGTGCGACAACAGAAGCAATTTGTTGGCGGCATTGAATTTGGGCAAGTTGACACATGTGCCGTGCATGGCACATGTGTTGAATCTGATTGTACAACGCTTTGTGCATAAGTACCCAGGCTTACAGGACGTCCTCAAGCAGGCCAGGAAGGTGTGTGGCCATTTCAGGCGTTCCTACACGGCCATGGCGCACTTTTCATATATCCAGCGGCGAAACAACATGCCAGTGAGGCGCTTGATTTGCGACAGCCCGACACGTTGGAATTCAACACTCCTAATGTTTGACCGCCTGCTCCAACAAGAAAAAGCCATCAACGAGTATTTGTATGACCGGGGTGCTAGGACAGCCTCTGCGGAGCTGGGAATTTTTTTGCCACGTTACTGGACGCTCATGCGCAATGCCTGTAGGCTCATGCGTCCTTTTGAGGAGGTGACAAACCTAGTCAGTCGCACCGAAGGCACCATCAGCGACATCATTCCATTTGTTTTCTTCCTGGAGCATTCCCTGCGAAGAGTGCTGGATCAGGCCGTAGATGAGCGTGAAGAGGAAGAGTTATGGTCACCATCACCACCAGAAACAGCCTTATCAGTATCGCATGCTGGACCTGCGGCAACGCTGGAAGAGGAGTGTGAGGAAGAGGAGTCAGAGGAGGAATGTGGCTTTGAGGAGGAAGACCAACCACAGCAGGCATCCCAGCGGCTGCAACAATACCAAATTTTTCAGGCATGTGTACATGCCTAATTTTTCTGGCCTCTGGTGCTGCACTGTGGCTGCAAAAACAAAACAAAAAAAAAGGCACATACATGTGTCAATTCCCCTTCGTGATCGTTACCTTGTTGTGGTGAAGGGGCTTGCGTATCACAATGAAGCGACCACCTCTATGAGTGTGTTGGCAATGGCAATGTTGGCACACCCCAGATGATAAGGTCGTTGCTTCATTGTGAACAGACCAAAAGCGATTGGCTGGATAATTTTGCATAGAAAAAAACATTAATTTTCTTTGTGATCATCTAAGGTGATCATTAAAGCCTACTAGGCCAACAATGGGCCCACACTGCAGAATCATTGTTTTCTGGGTCACTTAACTGTCACTGAACTACCTCAGTCAGCACGACCATAGACTTTGAAAAACCCCCATCGCCTGCAATCTCCCAAACGTGCGCATGAGCACAGTCATCACTACACCAAGATTGACGCATAGAGGAATAAAATTTATGTCATGAGTGTGTCAACTATTGACAACTCTTTGCGGTTGTCTAAAATCTATTCCATACACGTCCCCTGATAGGGGACGTAACAGGGATTAAACTGATAGGAATAGTACTACTTAACACACCACTCATATCTGGTGGCACAGTACATTGCACGGCGCACGCGCAGTGCCCCAAATTGGAAGTAGGAGGACCAACCAAGCATCTTTTTCCATCTCCCGGTTCCTAAAATCTATTTCATACACCGGCCCCTGATAGGGGACGTAACAGGGATTAAACTGATAGGAATAGTACTAATTAACACACCTAATTATAATAATAATAATAGGGGACGTAACAGGGATTAAACTGATAGGAATAGTACTACTTAACACACCACTGATATCTGGTGGCACAGTACATTGCACGGCGCACGGGCAGTGCCCCAAATTGGAAGTAGGAGGACTGACCAAGCATCTTTTTCCATCTCCCGGTTCCTAAAATCTATTCCATACACGTCCCCTGATAGGGGACGTAACAGGGATTAAACTGATAGGAATAGTACTACTTAAACACACTACTCATATTGGGATTGCACAGTACATTACACGGCGCATGCGCAGTGCCCCAAATTGGAAGTAAGAGGACCGACCAAGAATCTTTTTCCATCTCCCGGTTCCTAAAATCTATTCCATATACGTCCCCTGATAGGGGACATAACAGGGATTAAACTGATAGGAATAGTACTACTTAAACACACCCCTGATATCTGGTGGCACAGTACACTGCACGGCGCACGCGCAGTGCCCCAAATTGGAAGTAAGAGGACCGACCAAGCATCTTTTTCCATCTCCCGGTTCCTAAAATCTATTTCATACACCGGCCCCTGATAGGGGACGTAACAGGGATTAAACTGATAGGAATAGTACTACTTAACACACCATTCATATCTGGTGGCATAGTACATTGCAAGGCGTACGCGCAGTGCCCCAAATTGGAAGTAAGAGGACCGACCAAGCATCTTTTTCCATCTAGCGGTTTCGAAAATCTATTCCATACACGTCCCCTGATAGGGGACGTAACAGGGATTAAACTGATAGGAATAGTACTACTTAAACACACCACTCATATCTGGTGGCACAGTACATTGCACGGCGCACGCGCAGTGCCCCAAATTGGAAGTAAGAGGACCGACCAAGCATCTTTTTCCATCTCCCGGTTCCTAAAATCTATTCCATACACGTCCCCCGACAGGGGACATAACAGGGATTAAACCGATAGGAATAGTACTACTTAAACACACCACTCATATCTGGTGGCACAGTACATTGCACGGCGCACGCGCAGTGCCCCAAATTGGAAGTAAGAGGACCGACCAAGCATCTTTTTCCTGTTCCCGGTTCCTAAAATTTATTCCATACACGTCCCCTGATAGGGGACGTAACAGAGATTAAACTGATAGGAATAGTACTACTTAAACACACCACTCATATCTGGTGGCACAGTACATTGCACGGCGCACGCGCAGTGCCCCAAATTGGAAGTAAGAGGACCGACCAAGCATCTTTTTCCATCTCCCGGTTCCTAAAATCTATTCCATACACGTCCCCTGATAGGGGACGTAACAGGGATTAAACTGATAGGAATAGTACTACTTAAACACACCACTCATATCTGGTGGCACAGTACATTGCACAGTGCCCCAAATTGGAAGTAAGAGGACCGACCAAGCATCTTTTTCCATCTCCCGTTTCCTAAAATCTATTCCATACACGTCCTCTGATAGGGGAAGTAATAGGGATTAAACTGTTAGGAATAGTACTAACTAAACACACCACTCATATCTGGTGGCACAGTACATTGCACGGCGCACGCGCAGTGCCCCGAATTGGAAGTAAGAGGACCGACCAAGCATCTTTTTCCATCTCCCGGTTCCGAAAATCTATTCCATACAAAACAGAGATTAAACTGTTAAGAACAGATTTTTTTTAATTTAAAAAAAAGAGGACAGCCTCTGCGGAGCTGGGTATTTTTTGGCCGCGTTACTGAACGCTCATGCACAATGGCTGTAGGCTCATGCGTCCTTTTGCGGATGTGACAAACCTGGTCAGTCAAACCCAAGGCAACATCATCGACCTCATCCCATATGCTATTTTACTGGAGGGGGGTGCCCTGCGAAGAGTGCTGGATGAGGCCGTAGATGAGCATGAAGAGGAAAAGTTGTGGTCACCATCACCACCAGAAGCAGCCTTGTCGTCGTCGATTGCTGGACCTGGGGCAACGCAGAGAGAGGAGTCTGAAGAAGAGGAGTCAGAGAAGGAAGGTGGCTTTGAGGAGGTGGAAGACCAACCACAGCAGGCGTCCCAGGGGGCTTGTTGTCACCTTTCAGGGACCCTTGGTGTTGTACGTGGCTGGGTGGAGGAAGAGACCTTCAATGACGTCAGTGAGGACAAGGAACGGGACATGGGGAGTTTGGTCTGTCATAGTTTGGTCTGTCACTGTGAAGCGGGCGTAACCCTTACACTACCTGATCGATACAACATCATACCTGATGTTTTAAAGCACATTATTCCAAACAATTTAGGAATGTTAGGTGATTTATGCCCTTTATGGATTAAAACCCGACTCTGCGTCCACTACGTAATTTTCCATGGGAGTTTTGCCATGGATCCCCCTCCGGCATGCCACAGTCCAGGTGTTAGTCCCCTTGAAACAACTTTTCCATCACTACTGTGGCCAGAAAGAGTCCCTGTGGGTTTTAAAATTCGCCTGCCTATTGAAGTCTATGGCGGTTCGCGAACACTTGCGGAAATTCGCGTTCGCCGTTCGCGAACGGAAAATTTTATGTTCGCGACATCTCTACAGAACATTTGCTCACAGATGTTGTAGCTGGGCCTGTAGATCCTGCACATCCCTGCCATGAGAGGCAACAAGTGTGACCACAGGACATCCTGCTGAGCTTTAAGTGTCCCTCTTATCTCTACTAGGGGTGACTGACTGTTATATGAGATGGCTCCTCACGTAACCACTGCTCCCAACACCTCCTAAAAGCTAATTAAGAACGTCCTAGATGATGGGCAAATGTTTGAAATAATCATCCTGCTTCTCTCATTCAAATGATGTGCCCCTCTCAAAGTCTGTCAACTGGGGAAAATATCTTTGAATTCATCACAGAGGCATGTCTAGCAATCAGTGATCTCTCACCAGAAGGTACACTACCCAAAAGTAGCCTCTGAGTGCCTTTTTATAGGGCAGCAGGGGAAGCACTTTTACCCCCACTTGTGGCAAGATCCAGCATCTACCCACACCTGTAATCATTTACACATCTGCCTGAGACATAACTGCATGCTGAGTTTTGCGGCAATCCGACATTTCTATCTGGGTGGGTTAATTATTTTTTTGTTTTAAGTGTCTGTTAATGACTACAGGTGTGGTCTGAGTAGACACTGGGTCTAATCATATATCTTACAAAGGTTCCGTCAGTTTGCACTCCACAGGGGACTGAGTATACTTGTGACTATTTTGTGACTTTTTGCAAATAATGAATTGCAGTAATAAATTTGGCTAAAATGTAGCTTCAACCACAAAACATCTGTCCGAGGCTTAGTAAATGCAAACAGCCAGACATGGTGCAAACCACCCTAAAAATTATGCAAATGTCTCCTAAATTTCACACAAATACCTACTCCACCGACAAAACAGGCAAAATCAGCGCACTTGCTACCCCATTAGATAACGCCAGTCTTACTATACCTGTCCCTGTGTGTTTTATAATATACTACATAAAAAAACACATCAGTTCAGTCTATGACAAAGCAACAGTGAGCAGGAAAGGAGACGGGAGACGGCACGTGCACACTGCGAGCGTCTTCTCTTCATACAGCTGATCGTAGGGAGTCGGTCCCCCGCCAATCTGATATTGATGCCCTATTCTGAGGAGCCCGGGCAACCCCTTTAATTAATATTGAGAGCATCAGACTGTTATGTACCTGGCCAGTGGTAGTGAGAAAGGCTCAGGCGTCCCTCTGGACATCGGCCCACCGCTTAATTTCCCTGTATGGTCAAAGGCTAGTCTGCCTCTGCGTCAGGTTGTGTTCAGGAGGTAGGATCGAGCCACCGATGTTAGCTCCTGTACCCTAAAGACCATTTTTCCATTTTTGTTTTTGACTCCCCGCCTTACCAAAGACATAATTTCTTTATTTTTCCACTCACATATTTTATACTACTACTCTCATGTTGTCACTATACTACACAACATACCACTATACTCTATACTACCACTATACATACTATCACTATACTATACTTCCACTATACATACTATCACTATACCACTATACTCTATACTACCACTATACATATTATCACTATACTATACAACATACCACTATACTCTATACTACCACTATACATACCATTGCAATATTCTATACTACAACTATACATACTATCACTATACTACACAACATACCACTATACTCTATACTACCACTATACATACTATCACTATACTATACTTCCACTATACATACTATCACTATACCACTTTACTCTATTCTACCACTATACATACTATCACTATACTATACTTCCACTATACATACTATCACTATACCACTATACTCTATACTACCACTATACATATTATCACTATACTATACAACATACCACTATACTCTATACTACCACTATACATACCATTGCAATATTCTATACTACAACTATACATACTATCACTATACTACACAACATACCACTATACTCTATACTACCACTATACATACTATCACTATACTATACTTCCACTATACATACTATCACTATACCACTATACTCTATTCTACCACTATACATACCATTGCAATATTCTATACTACAACTATACATACTATCACTATACTACACAACATACCACTATACTCTATACTACCACTATACATACTATCACTATACTATACTTCCACTATACATACTATCACTATACCACTATACTCTATTCTACCACTATACATACTATCACTATACTATACTACCACTATACATACCATTGCAATATTCTATACTACAACTATACATACTATCACTATACTACACAACATACCACTATACTCTATACTACCACTATACATACTATCACTATACTATACTTCCACTATACATACTATCACTATACCACTATACTCTATACTACCACTATACATACTATCACTATACTATACTACCACTATACATACCATTGCAATATTCTATACAACTATACATACTATCACTATACCATACTTCCACTATACATACTATCACTATACTATACAACATACCACTATACATACTATCACTATACCATACTTCCACTATACATACTATCACTATACTATACAACATACCACTATACATACTATCACTATACCATACTTCCACTATACATACTATCACTATACTATACAACATACCACTATACATACTATCACTATACTATACTTCCACTATACATACTATCACTATACCACTATACTCTATTCTACCACTATACATACTATCACTATTCTATACTACCACTATACATACCATTGCAATATTCTATACTACAACTATACATACTATCACTATACTACACAACATACCATTATACTCTATACTACCACTATACATACTATCACTATACTATACTTCCACTATACATACTATCACTATACCACTATACTCTATACTACCACTATACATACCATTGCAATATTCTATACTACAACTATACATACTATCACTATACTACACAACATACCACTATACTCTATACTACCACTATACATACTATCACTATACTATACTTCCACTATACATACTATCACTATACCACTATACTCTATTCTACCACTATACATACTATCACTATACTATACTACCACTATACATACCATTGCAATATTCTATACTACAACTATACATACTATCACTATACTACACAACATACCACTATACTCTATACTACCACTATACATACTATCACTATACTATACTTCCACTATACATACTATCACTATACCACTATACTCTATACTACCACTATACATACTATCACTATACTATACTACCACTATACATACCATTGCAATATTCTATACAACTATACATACTATCACTATACCATACTTCCACTATACATACTATCACTATACTATACAACATACCACTATACATACTATCACTATACCATACTTCCACTATACATACTATCACTATACTATACAACATACCACTATACATACTATCACTATACCATACTTCCACTATACATACTATCACTATACTATACAACATACCACTATACATACTATCACTATACTATACTTCCACTATACATACTATCACTATACCACTATACTCTATTCTACCACTATACATACTATCACTATTCTATACTACCACTATACATACCATTGCAATATTCTATACTACAACTATACATACTATCACTATACTACACAACATACCATTATACTCTATACTACCACTATACATACTATCACTATACTATACTTCCACTATACATACTATCACTATACCACTATACTCTATACTACCACTATACATACCATTGCAATATTCTATACTACAACTATACATACTATCACTATACTACACAACATACCACTATACTCTATACTACCACTATACATACTATCACTATACTATACTTCCACTATACATACTATCACTATACCACTATACTCTATTCTACCACTATACATACTATCACTATACTATACTACCACTATACATACCATTGCAATATTCTATACTACAACTATACATACTATCACTATACTACACAACATACCACTATACTCTATACTACCACTATACATACTATCACTATACTATACTTCCACTATACATACTATCACTATACCACTATACTCTATACTACCACTATACATACTATCACTATACTATACTACCACTATACATACCATTGCAATATTCTATACAACTATACATACTATCACTATACCATACTTCCACTATACATACTATCACTATACTATACAACATACCACTATACATACTATCACTATACCATACTTCCACTATACATACTATCACTATACTATACAACATACCACTATACATACTATCACTATACTCTATGCTACCACTACACTCTATACCACCACTATACATACTATCACTATACTCTATGCTACCACTATACATACTATCACTATACTCTATGCTACCACTATACTCTATACCACCACTATACATACTATCACTATACTCTATGCTACCACTATACTCTATACCACCACTATACATACTATCACTATACTCTATGCTACCACTATACTCTATACCACCACTATACATACTATCACTATACTCTATGCTACCACTAACATACTACCGCTATACTTTATACTACCACTATACATATTATTGCTATACTCTATACCACCACTATACATACTATCACTATACTCTATGCTACCACTATACATACTACCGCTATACTTTATACTACCACTATACTCTATACCACCACTATACATAGTATCACTATACTCTATGCTACCACTATACATACCATCACTATACAATATGTACTACCACTATACATACTAACGCTATACTTTATACTACCACTACACTCTATGCTACCACTATACATACTATCACTATACAATATGTACTACCACTATACATACTAACGCTATACTTTATACTACCACTACACTCTATGCTACCACTATACATACTATCACTATACAATATGTACTACCACTATACTCTCCTCCACTATATAATAATACTCGTCAAATATTTGCCTCTCTTCCTCGCATTCATAGCCTCTAGGCTAGGGCTAAAGTCCCGCCTTCTCTCCATGGGAACCCCTGCACCAATAAAAATGCTCCTGTTCTGTTACGCGTGACATTTTCGTCCAATCACTACGCTGGAGTCGGTTTCTACAGCAACAGCGTCTTGGAAACACGCTGATGCCGGATGCTGAGTAGCCGGGGAGACGAGCACACAGGAGAGACGGTATGAGCTCCACATCAGACTGACCTCCGGGCACCCGGTATGTACGGCTCAGCATGGCGCCGCTCGCGGACTCTTTCCTGTACCAGCCTGTTTACCGGGCAACGGCAGTAACTTGGTGATGGCCGAATTTCTGCGCAGGGCAGTAGCTGGCCCTATGTAGCCACACAGTGAGCTGGCCTGGCAGGGTTATTATCTGCAATGTGATGTACATCTAAAGCCTGCAGCAAACAAACGCAGTTGCCCATAGCAACCGATGAAATTCCAGCTTTTATTTTTTTATTTTTTTTCAGTGCAGGTTAGAAAATACTGTGATGTGATTGGTTGACAGTGGACTTGGCATGTAAGTGGAGAAATGTTCCCATAGACCTGGGGCACTCCCAGCATGCTCCATTGGTTTCTATGGGAGTTCTGAGAAGAGCAGAACAATTATGCATGCTGGGAGTTGTAGTTTCACAACAACTGGAGTGTTGGAGGTTGCCTACCCCTGCCGTACACCATTCTCTCCATTGTGGATCATGGCGCCAAAGCCCTGCTCAGAGGTCAGTGGTGGCTGTTGAATAGGCTACCTGGGCCGCATACAAAGAGTCTGGGCCCCTGGACACCTCCTCCCACCTTGGTGAGATGCGTAAGGCATGGGCTCTGTGGTGGAAAAGGGGTCTGCCAGGACTCTGTGGGTAGGAGGAATGCAAAGTGGCAGGGGTGGAAGTGCGCCACGGTGGGAGACACAACCTGACAGGGTCAGTAAGATGCTAGGACTGTGGAATGGTCCTAGAGGGGGATGAAGCTGATGCCCTTACACAGCACGTTCCCTCCCCAAGACGCCGCGCTGCCTCTGGCTCTTGAAGTGTCTACGTTTTCCGACCACCGCAGCTTGCTTGGAATCCCCCTCCTCCTCACACACAGCACCCATATTACCTGCGTAATTCTCAGACCAGATGCGAAATGAATCGAGACACAAAACAATAAATTTCAACTCCCAACCAGACCCCTCAATTAGTTCAGACCAGACATGCATCCATTCTGCTTCTTACGCCTGAGTCGTCTTCACTTCCAGCGCCTGTGACAGGAAGGGGACAGGACTGTGGAATAAGGAGTTGTGAGTGTTCCCAATAATTGCCCAGTTAGCATTCTTTGGACCCCCCATTATGTGTATGCTATTGCCTTTATTGTTTTGTCCCGGAGGAAACTACAGGCCCAGGTCCTGTGATGGGGCTCGTTCCATTCACCAAAGTGACCACATTGATCCACTCCATGGTGAGTGGGATCTGTTTTACGTTTCTGTCCATGTTCCTGATGGCAGCGCTGACGATTCTGTCCTGATGATGCTAGCCTGCTGGTGGAACAGATCCAGCAATGCATTGTGGTTTTTGGGAGCACAGTGAGGAGAATGGGAGTGGTAGTGGTGTTGGTGATAGTAGTTGTCATGGTGGCTCACGCTCCGGGTGCTCTGCTCTTGATGGTCGGGTGCAGAATTCTACACAAGACACCACAGCGGAGTTGAAGAAGGTTAACGTAAAGCCTTTACTTGAATAGTAGATGAAAAAACGCATCCACACAAGATGGAGGCACAAACATTCCAACCTCCAATGTCCCGTCCTCACCCAGAGGGCCAGCTGGGGACTGCACAGAAATCCAAAAGTTCTCTGCAGTTCCTTCAGCGGAGCGGCACAACACGCTGTAAACTGTTGTGAATGAGACCCAGTCAGGGGCTGTGAGGTCTGTTAGCCGTAGACGTGCGTTACCCTCACAGACTGTCTTCAGCTGCTCAACAATCTCAGGGGCTGACCAGAGTCTCATGGGGGCAAAATTGGCTGGTGTTGACTGACAGGACTAGGGGTGGCTCGGCAGCAGTCTTGGTTCAGCATACTCCTAGCGAGGGTTGTCGTGGTGTGGCCAGAAATCTACCAGAAGTGCTCTTCCGTCATCTGTTTGCTGCTATGCGTCCGTACGCTTTTGCCTCGACTGTACTGAACAGCGTAGTTGCCTACACATTTAATACGTTTTCTTTTTTTTACAATGCGAATGACTGGCATTTGTATGGCATACAGTTTCATAAATGTTTAACCCAGCCTTAAGGGACATCTGTCAGCAGATTTGTACCTATGAAACTGACTGGAATGTTACATGTGCGCTTGGCAGCTGAAGACATCTATGTTGGTCCCATGTTCATATGTGCCCGCATTACTGAGAAAAAGGATGCTTTATATATATGCAAATGAGCCTCTAGGAGCAATGGGGGCGTTACCATTACTCCTAAAGGCATAGCTCTCTGCAACTGCCGCACCCTCTTCCCTTTGATTGACAGGGCAAGGCGTGATGACATTTACACTGCCTGGCCCTGTCAATCAGAATGGAGAGAGGCAGTTGCAAAGAGAGCTGAGTCTCTACGACTAAGGGCATTGCTCCAAAGGCTCATTTGCATACTTACCAACATTTGAGTTGGTAAAATCAGGGCACATAAGCCCTGCACTATGAATGCCCCGAACCCATCTTTGAGACACCCACTTGTGGGTGGGGCTTATGTTATCCCCACTCATTTCAGCTTGGGACAGCTCAAATTTGCCAAGTTGTCTCCTAAAACCAGGGACAGTCTTGGCAAATTCGGGACACTTGGCCGCTATGCATTTGCATATATTAAAGCATCCTTTTTCTCAGCTAAGCGGGCACATATGAACATGGGACCAACACAGATGCCTTCAGCTGCCAGGAGCACATGTAAGGGTCAGCCAGTGTCATAGGTACAAATCTGCTGACAGATGCCCTTTAAAGGGTAGAAGCCCATTCCATAAGCCCTGCATTTGGCCTTCACAGAAAGGGACCCCCATCAGGGTAGACATGTCAAAGGGGTATTCATGCCAAATCAACGCCATCGGTCTGACAAAACGCTCATTGCACAAAATTCTTATACTACTATATTTTTTGCATAAATCAGTGTGTACATTTTCAGCCTTCGGCATTCGATGACCTATATAGGACCACATTGTCCCCGAGTGGAATTGTGTATAAGTTCCTCTGTGGTGCATAATACGTATACAGACCACAATACGGCGCGTTTACAGTTCTATATAACGGATCTATAACACACAAGGTTTCATACACGTTGCTGGTTCACACGTTCTTGATGGATCCAGTTAACTTTTGTAGGTCTGAAATGGGCACCAAAGGGCATCACCTGTCATTACTTTGGTCATAACTTGTTTGTTTTCTCGTTGAAATCAGTGGATGGCAGACTGAAAAATAAATTCTGCACATGTTTCATTTCAGATTAAGTTCATTATTAGTTAATATTATTATAATAATAATAATAATAATGCCACCATTTATCTTTATAGAGGCCAGAGCTTCACTTTCTTCATTACAGAGATCCAAATAGCTAGAATTCTGGCAGCCTAGAGCCACCACTAGGGGGAGTTTAGGAGTTAACTGAAGACAGATGTGCTTTTGAGTTTAAAGAGGTTGTTCAGGGTTTTTAATTGCTGGCCTCTCCTCAGAATAAGCCATCACTAGCTGATCGTCGGGGGTTGGACCCCCTATACCCAGCTGGTCTCGGTAGCTCCATCGATGGAAGTTAGCACCGGGAGCTCACTACTACAGCTCATTTCTCATTGAAGTCAATGGGAGCAGCTCTGTGGTGGCTAGCCCCCACCACTATAATTCCCATGGTGCTGTGTAGCTCCGGTGCTACACAGACCAGCTGATCGTTTGGGGTCGGAGTGCTGGACCCCCTCTGATCTGCTACTTATGGCATTTCCTGTAGATACTCCATCATTCAAAAAACCCTCAACAACCCCTGTAATCAGAGCTGTGATCCAAATCCTGTCAGCTCCCTCTAGTGGGAAATGTATGGAAGGGGAGCAGGGGATTGGGATCAGAAAAATGGAGCTCTGACCACAATAACGGTATGTTACGAAATGAGTCTCTAAGTTTTGAATTGCCATCTTCTGTCAAAAATGTAAAATTCCACTAAGCTTTTCATAAAAAGTTGGGTGGAAACCTGAATGGACGATGTGTTCTAAAGGTAAAGGGGAACCCTCAGCTCTCCTGACATGTCTGCTGTAGTAAATTCTTTTATTCCCCATGATATACCAATTCTGAGCAGATTTTCTTAGAACTCTGCTTTCTGCTGTTCCTTGGTTATTCCTCTATAGAAATAAACAAATACATTGACACCTGGCTGTTCCCAGTTGGGGATGTGTCTACACATACTGTTACACTGTCTAATCAGTATGAGGCCTCATGCACATGGCTGTTGGGCCGCCGTTCTGTGCATTGAGGACCGCAATTGCATTCCCCAATGCATGGGCAACATCTGTGCAGCGGTCCGGACCCATTCAACCCATTCGCCCAACAGCCACGGGCATGAGGACTTAGATTGTCCAGGGAAACACCAACAAGGGGAATGGTAACAGAGGTACGGCATAATGCAGAAATGATTTCATGGGGAATACAAGTATTTGCTAAAGTAGACATGTCAGGAGAGTTTATGGGCCATCTTTAAAGGGGGTTTTCAGGGATTAAAATATTGATGACCTATCCTCAGGGTAGTCTGATTGGTGGGGGCCGGACTTGAACCCGCCAATCAGCGGTTCAAAGAAGCTGTGATGAATGCTGCGGTCTCTTACACCAGTGACGTCACATTCGTCAGTCACATGACCCATGTGCTGCCCAGTGCCATTCAAGTGAATGGGCCTTGGCTGCAGTACCAAGAACTGCCACTATACAATGTATGGCGCTGTGCTTAGTAAACTGTGCGGAGGCCGCAGCGCTCACCGGAGCACCACGGCCTCTTCAAACAGCTGATCGGTGTTGGTGCCAGGAGTCAGACCCCCACTGATCTCATACTGATGACCTATTTGTCGGATAGTTCATCAATATTGTACTCCCTGAAATAACTCTCATGGGTGGCAGCCATGTTGGTTGTCATCCATCTTTCTCATCAGAGTAGAAGCCTGAATAGAATTTTTAATATCTTGACAAAGAAGAGGGCGACTCAAGGACATATTTATTGATTTCTCTTTCATTTTTCCTCCTGGTCCCACAAGATTCCCCGGCAGTTTGGAGACATTCCTCCATTTTAGGCCTTGTTGTCACTGACAGCTCTTTAATGTAAGACTCCTTTTCGTTAGTTTCAACCTTTGTGAAGACGTTCTCGTGTGCTGAGATTTTAAATTGTACCATATGAAGACATAATGAAATTCTTCAGGCAATGAAATGAATTAGGATTAGCGAAAATGTGCGTGACATCTCCCAGATGACTAATTTCACTTATTGGCAATTAATTCACGAAAGCATTATTTCAGTTAATGTACCAGTAAAAGTTTTATTTGTTGTTCTCTCATTTTCCAGCAGAAAAACATGGAATCTAAAATAATGATTTCTGGTAATCTGACTGAACTGCGTCCCCTCACGCGAGGCATCACCTTTACGGGGCGGCCATATTCTTCCTCGTGCCGGAGCTTGTCTCGAGGCAGCAGTTCTTCATCTCTGAGATCTTCACTTCGTAAGTTTTACAGATTCATCATTTATATTCTAATGCATCTACATATAGGCAAATGCAACATGTTTGCCCTTTGGCCCAACATTGACCTCTACTGGATCCCTCTGTAAGGTCCAATATCTACTTCACCTTCAGGGTAATACAATGTGGCAATTGTCAGGGGCAAGCCCACCCACTACCTTCCAACTGATGTATAGCTGCAACAAAGTTTTACTTAAAGAGGACCTTTCATTACATTAAAAAATCTAAACTAAGTATGCTGACATGGAGAGCGGCGCCCAGGGATCTCCCTGCACTTACTATTATCCCTGGGCGCCGCTCCGTTCTCCCGGTATAGGCTCCGGTATCTTCATATTTTCTGCTCAACTGGGAGGAGCCTGCCGTTGTTCTCCTGGGCATCTCCTTCTCCCAGGCTGTAGCGCTGGCCAATCGCAGCGCTCAGCTCATAGCCTGAGAGGTTTTTTTCTCCCAGGCTATGAGCTAAGCGCTGCAATTGGCCAGCGCTACAGCCTGGGAAAAGGAGACGCCCAGGAGAAGGAGATGCCCAGGAGAACAACGGCAGGCTCCTCCCAGTTGAGCAAAAAATCTGAAGATACCGGAGCCTATACCGGGAGAACGGAGCGGCACCCAGGGATAATAGTAAGTGCAGGGAGATCCCTGGGCGCCGCTCTCCATGTCTGTATGCTTAGTTTAGATTTTTTATTGTAATCAAAGGTCCTCTTTAAAGAGGTATTCCCATCTCAGTCATTGGGGGCATATTGCTCAAGGATGTGCCCCCAATGTCTGATAGGTGCGCATCCCACCTCTGGGACCCACGCCTATACTTAGAATGGAGCCCGCAAAGTGCTGGAGGGCTCACTGCACATGCACGTCTGTCTTCCATTCAAGCTCTGAAAATAGTTGAGCGCTGGCTTGGCTATTTCTGTCAGCCCCATAGAAGGGAATGGAGTAGTGGCTGCGCTTGCGTGGTGCGCTTACCATTCATTTTTAATGGGACTTCCGAAAAGGGCTACCATAAGAATGAATGGAGGGCAGCCGCACATGCGCGGTGCGCCCTCCAGCACTTTGTGGCCTCCGTTCTGGGACCTGCACCTATCGGGCATTGAGGGCGTATCCTAGCAATATGCCCCCAATATCTGAGATGCGAATACCCCTTTAAAAGTAGTCTGTCATCACATTTCAGATCGCTAATCCATTAACTCCACAGGATACATCACATAAAACAAGAGCAGACATATATATGGTGGTGCTTATAATGGAAGAATATATGAAAACAATTTACTTTAATGCTTTCTTTCACCATGAAGGGTTCACATTGTGTAATAGCAGTGGGTGTGGACCCACTGTGCTAACTAACCAGTTTGGCTTCAGGCTAAATCTAACTGCGTTGTGTTGGCGGTCCCCAGGTATTCACCCTTTAACCCCTATACAGGAATCTGGACTTTGCTGCAGGGAACCATCCAGGCAGATGTCTCCTGGAGTAGTCCTGGTGTAGTTGGCAGCTGACTCGGGGGTCAGGCAATATATGAAGTCAGGAGAAAGGCTGAGGTCAGGGCAGTCAGCATACAAGCATATCTGAGAGCCAAGTGTGAAGTGAGGTCAGGAGTCGGTTGTCAGGCTAGAGTTTGGTACACAGAAGTCAGACAGAGAATGACACCTTTGCTGTTAACTAGAGACTAGACAACCTAAAGCTCTGGAGGGGGTACCTTAAATACTCTGGGGAAGCCAACCGTAGGTTGGGGAAGGAGTTGGGCGCTTGCAAGCTTGCTGTTCAAGAGGCCGAGCCTGACCGCGCATACACCCTTAGGGAGCCAGGAGAGGAACACAAGGAGGAGAATATGCAGGCAGCAGCCTGCAGAAGACACCGGCAACCAAAGGAACAGGAGTGTGGTGCAGCCAAAAAAGCACAGGACACCAGCGTAACACATGGCATTACGAAGCCAGGGAAGTGTAATGGCTTTTTGTTAGTAATCCCTCCCTAAGCCCTTCCTTTTCAATTTGACTGACAGGTCTCATCTTCCTTTACGTCATTGTAATAGCTATTGAATTGCTATTGCACAAGGATATGGCGCATGCACTGTTGCAAACAGCAGGGGAGGTCACCGTGCACGCACCACCTCTAGATTGCTCAGTGTAGACATGTCATTTCAATGACACATAATAATGTAAGGGAACACTAGTTACATAATATATACGGTTGAAAAAGACATAAGTCCATCAAGTTCAACCAAGGGATAGGTGGGGACACGAATCCCAGAAGGAAGTGAGACTCAGATTTCTACAAGTTTCCATAAGCATTAATGTTGTTTACTTTTAAGAATTCGTCTAAACCCTTTTTAAAACTGTCCACTGTTCCTGCTGTGACCACGTCCTGAGGAAGTCTATTCCAAAGTTTCACAGTTCTTACAGTAAAGAAGCTTTGATGCTTCTAGAGACTGAACTTTTTCCTCTCCAGTCGGAGGCAGTGCCCCCTTGTCTTTTGAGCGCATTTTACATGGAACAGTTTTTCACCGTATTTTTTGTATGGCTCATTTATATATTTGTATAGGTTAATCATGTCTCTCCTTAGACGTCTCTTCTCAAGACTCAATAAATTCAATTATTTTAATCTTTCTTCATAACTAAGACCCTCCATTCCCCTTATCCCCTCTGTACTTTTTCCAGCTGCAGTGTGTCCTTTCTATGTACTGGTGCCCAGAACTGAACTGCATATTCCAGATGAGGTCGCACCAATGCTTTGTAAAGTGGTAATATTATATCCCTGCCCTGCGAGTCCATGCCTCGTTTAATGCAGGACAATATCCCGGTGGCCTTAGAAGCAGCTGATTGACATTGTGTGCTGTCATTTAATCTACCATCCACAAGGACACCCAAATCCTTCTCTATAAGTGACTCTCCCAGTGCTACATCACCTAGGACATATGAAGCACAGAGATTATTACTACCAAGATGCATAACTTTACATTTGTCCACATTGAACCCCATTTGCCAGGTTGATGCCCAATCACTCAGAGTGTTCAAGTCAGCTTGTAGTGTGTGGACATCTTCCATAGACTGTACAGTTCTACATAGCTTAGTGTCATCTGCAAAAATAGATATGGTGCTATTAATCCCCTCCTCAATATCATTAATAAATACATTAAATAATAAAGGGCCCAGCACTGAACCTTGGGCTACACCACTTAAAACCCGGGACCATTCTGAACAGGAATCATTGACCACAACTCCCTGGACACGGTCCTTCAGCCAGTTTTCAATCCAATTACAAACTATACTTTCCAAGCCTATAGGTCTATAATTACCTGTGGAGGACCTTGATCCTTTTTTGAATATTGTCACAACATTTTCCTTGTGCCAATCACTTGGCACTGTACCAGTACCTAGAGAATCTTTAAGACACTTATTTCATATCCTGTGAATAGGAGATAAGTTACAACTTAAGTTTAGAACCCTTTTAATGTAAAAAATAATTTAGTGCATGATAGTCTGTTTTTGAAAAAGCTAGAACCAGCCCTGTAACTGACATGGATTCCAGAGCTCTCCCCATTCAGTGCTGATTTATTTCAAGCTGGCAGCACAGCGGGCGTGTCCTTTCCCAGAGGGCATGTCTTTTCTGCTGCAGCTCTGTCCCTGGAACAACAGATATAGCTTGTGGTAGTTGGAGGATGGAACTGAGCATGTACGAAATGTTACTGAGGTGGACAGAGAAATAAGAAAAATAATAAATAGTCGATGGCGCTATACAGATCCAGTCCTGATCAAAAGTTTAAGACCACTTGAAAAACGGCAAAAAATCATATTTAGCATGGCTGGATCTTCAACACGCAACAAGAAGAAATGGCAGTGAGACAAAACATTTTTTGAGCATTCAATTTAATGAAAACAACGAATAAACTGAAACAGGCTGTTTTTCAGCTGATCAAAAGTTTAGGACCACACCTCCAAAAAAAATAATAAACCCCCCCAAAACAGAAATCCAACTTCCAAACATGAACTCAGTAATGAGTAGCTCCGCCGTTATTGTTTATCACTTCAAAAATTTGTTTCGGCATGCTTGATACAAGCGTTTCCATGAGGTGAGTGGGAACATTTCTCCAAGTGGTGAAGACGGCCGCACGAAGGTCATCTACTGTGTGGAACTGTTGTCCATTTTTGTAAACTTCCCTTGCCATCCATCCCCAAAGGTTCTCAATTGGATTTAGATCAGGGGAACACGCAGGATGGGCCAAAAGAGTGATGTTATTCTCCTGGAAGAAGTCCCTTGTCCTGCGGGCATTGTGTACTGTAGCGTTGTCCTGTTGAAAAACCCAGTCGTTACCACACAGATGAGGGCCCTCAGTCATGAGGAATGCTCTCTGCAACATCTGGACATAGCCAGCGGCCGTTTGACGCCCCTGCACTTCCTGAAGCTCCATTGTTGCACTGAAGGAAAAAGCACCCCAGACCATTATGGCGCCCCCTCCACTGTGGCGCGTAGAAAACATCTCAGGTGGGATCTGCTTGTCATGCCAGTAACGTTGGAAACCATCAGGAGCATCAAGGTAAAAAAAAATTCTCATCAGAGAATAAAACTTTCTTCCACCTTTGAATGTCCCATGTTTGGTGCACTCTTGCAAGGTCCAAACGAGCAGTTCTGTGGCGTTCAAGGAGACGAGGTCTTTGAAGACGTTTTTTGTTTTTGAAGCCCTTCAGTCTCAGATGCCGTTTGATGGTTATGAAGCTGCAGTCAGCACCAGTAGGGGCCTAATTTGGGTCGAGGATCGTCCAGTGTCTTGACGGACAGCCAATTGGATCCTCCGGCTCAGTGCTGATGAAATTTTTTGGGGTCTTCCACTTGACTTTTTTGTTCCATAACCCTCAGGATCATTTAAGAAATTCCAAATGACTGTCTTACTGCGTCCCACCTCAGCAGCGATGGCGCGCTGTGAGAGACCCTGCTTATGCAGTTCAACAACCCGACCACGTTCAAAAAGGGAGAGTTTTTTTTGCCTTTGCCATCACAACGTGTGACTACCTGACAGAAAATGACAATGAATCCACATCTTTGCACAGATTTGGCCTTTTAAAGGCATGTGGTCCTAAAATTTGGATCAGCTGAAAAACAGCCTGTTTCAGTTTAATCGTTATTTTCAATTAATTGAATGCTCAAAAAATGTTTTGTCTCACTCTCATTTCTTCTTGTTGCATGTTGAAGCTCTACTTGGAACCTTGTTAAGATCCAACAATGTAAAATATGATATTTTGCCATTTTTCAAGTGGTCTTGAACTTTTGATCAGGACTGTATGTTTTATTGAATAACTCGGTGTCTGTACAACTTTTTTTGTGGGATAACACATTTAAGTACATTTTTTCAGCTATAAATACCACCAAAGATATGTTTGCACTTGTTTTATGACTTATCCATTGGTGTTCTCGTACTGTGAAATGTGCTGACAGACTCCCTTTACAATGATGCGCAAACCTGGTACCCAGCATAGTGTTCCATATTTCAAATAAATGTAAATGCATAGATCCACCTTAGCAGTCTGTTCCTCTGTGGACTTACTAAATATTTAGTATGGGCTAAGGAATATATCTTCAGCTGCCTACCAAATGTATGTAATATGGTACAAGAGGGAGTAAGGCAGTTGCCAACATGGCTTCAGTCTGAAAAAAGAGTTTAATAAGAGAGCGTATTCCCTTTTCTGTGTAGTGTCGGTCCTTCTGTAGTCCTGCATTTATGTTTTTATTGTTGAAGGGTCTTCAGTCATCTCTGTACCAGATCCTAACCTCTCAGTACAAGACATAGAAAGGATATTATACCAGAGGGTCAACGAGATTCAGGAAGATTTGAAAAATGCATTTTCAACATTAGATCTTGATCAGACATTCACTGTGACCAAAGGACAACTGTACCGAGTTCTGAAAAACTTTATCATACCCCTCACTCAGCCGCAATTTGAGGAACTGTTAAAAAAGGTGAGTGGTCATAACTGAATTTTGCTTATTTTCTGTGCTGCAGTTATACAGTGGCTTTACTACACCTTAGCAGTTTACTGAACTAGGGTTATTTCCTACAAAGAAGTTCCATTATTGCAGTCTATAGGATTTTTACTGGCTGCCTGTCAAGCCCTGCCACAGGCTTGGCTTAACAGGCAGCTTGGTATGACAGATCAGAGCCCACGATTTCACTGCAGGGGCTCTGATCGGAGGACAGAGAGAAAGCCTCACCCCATGTAGCCGCTCAGATTCCACAGTCACTATTGACCACGGTAACTGAAGGATTAATTGACTACGATGAGAGTTAACTCTGATCCCAGTCATTGCGGCCAGGTGTTAACAGTATTACACAGCTGCCACCCACCATGCATAGAGCGGGCTCAGCTTGTGAGCCCACTCCATACATAGCGTTCCATATATGTACAGCATTTTGCGTTAACGGGTTAAAGGCTATGGGCACCTTTCCACAGATTTTTACTTATTGTTAATTTGCTTTTCAATGCAAAATTAAGCAGCTTTCTAAATAGTCTCGGTTAATACCGTAATTTCCTACCATTTGCGTCTGCACAGTGTATATTGAGTCCTTCACCTAGATGGTACTGCTGCTGAATGACATGAATCCGTTAGACCTCTCTTCCCGCTTCTGACAACTCTCTATGCTCTCTCCCTCACTTCTCCAAGGGTTATAGATAGTATACAGCTGATGTGTATGGTGATGGAGGAGAAGAGCTGTGGAGGGCCATGCTGTCACAGGCTGTAGAATTGGACGGAGAGCGCACACAAGGCAGTTTGCAGAGGGAAGACAGTAGCAGCCTGGACACACAGATCCAGCATATATTTTATTACATTATATTATAATGGGTGGGACAAGAATAAAGTATGAAACTAGCAGCAGGCAGCAAACTAAATAAGAGGGGGGGTCTGAAAATGAACAAAGGAATGAAGACTATAGACTGAAAGTGCAGATTTTTTTTTACTCGGTTTAACCAAATAATTTTCTCTCTCTAAGGGTCCATTCACACGTCCGTTTTTTCTTTCCTGATCTGTTCCGTTTTTTCTGGAACAGATCTGGACCCATTCATTTTCAAGGGTCCTGGAAAAAAACGGACAGCACAATGTGTGCTGTCCGTTTCCGTTGTTCCGTTCCGCATGTCCGTTTAAATATAAAACATGTCCTATTCTTTTCCTGAAAAATCGGATCCTGGTACAATACAAAGTCAATGGATCCGCAAAAAACGGAAGACATACGGATGTCAGTCCGTATGTCATCCGTTTTATACGGAATCCGTTCCTGGAAATTACATTTAAATGTATTTTTTTTTTTTTTTTTTTTTTTTTCAAGAAATCCAAACAACTTTATTTGCTTATTGAAATTTATACATGTTTCCGTTTTTTGCGGATCCGCAAAAAACGGATGACATACGGAAACATTTTCAGGAACAACAGATCCGCAAAAAACGGACAGAAAATCGGATTATAGAAAAATACTGACGTGTGAATGTAGCCTTAAAGGTGTCCATTGCTTTTAAAGGCAGCACTTATTAAAGGCACAGGTCCACTCTACTGTTAGTCTAAACGGCACGTAAAGATTTTGTGGAAGTGGACCCCTTGCCTTTCTCCTCACCAGTGGCTGACAGATTATCATGTATCTGCATGTAGGCACTTCGGCCGTCAGTAGAGCATGTGCCTATTGGCATTCCTTACCCCTACCAAAAATATTTAAGCTGAATGTTTAAAATGATAAAATGCAATTTCTTCTGCTTCTATGATTTTTTTTAGTGAAGGACCTCTTGTTATGGTTACATCAGCTTTTTGTGTCTTGTGAAGAGAGTGTCATGGTCCTGATTCACCCCTTTACCCTGGGAAGACAGATTGCATCCTTTCTTCACTCTATAGTAGATTATTGTAGAGTCCTGGGTTTTACTGAGTGATGTGACCTCAACACTAGTTGTTTAGACCACCACAAACAAAAATTTAATGCAACAGTTAAAGGGGTTGTCTCACAGGATAGGGGATAACTAGCTGATTACTGGGGTACCCACCTCTGGGACCCCCACCTATTATGAGAATTGGTGTCCCATTCCCCAGTTCTGATGGAGTGCCAAGTTATTCATACGCACTGCCACTCCATTCCTTCTCTAAGGGCTTCATCAGAACAGGACACCCATTATCATGATCGTGAGGGTCCCAGCAGTCAGTTGCCCAGCAATCAACTAGTTATCCCCTATCCTGGAACAAGAGGTTTTGGTTAGTGTTGCCAGTCGGCCCATGGGTGTGTGAGTGGAAGAAGTGCAAACCATCTTTTCCATGCATGAGGAGATGCAATACCTGCTTTGGATGCACTAGAAACAGTTTGCCAACAATTCTATGGAATTTTGCTAGAGAAATTCCAGACTTGGGAGAAGTCTTCAATTGGGAGAAGTGACCCCTCACTTCTCTAAGGATTCTAAATATTACACAGCTGATGTGTATGCAAAGGGAGAGAAGAGCCATGGAGGGCTACGCCCTCACAGGCTGCAGAATTGGATGGCGAGCACATAAGGCAAGTTTGCAGAGGGAAGGCAGCAGTAGTCTGGACACACAGATCCAGCATCTATTACTGGGTGACACATGAGAAAAGACTGAAACTTGAAGCAGGCTGCAAACTGAATAAGGCTACTTTCACACCAGCGTTTCGGTGTCCGCCTGTTAGATCCGTTTCAGGGCTCTCACAAGCGGCCCCAAACGGATCAGTTTAGCCCCAATGCATTCTGAATGGATGCGGATCCGTTCAGAATGCATCAGTTTGGCTCCGTTCCGCCTCCATTCCGCTGCGCTTGCAGCGTTTTGGTGTCCGCCTCGCCGTGCGGAGCCAAACGGATCCGTCCAGACTTACAATGTAAGTCAATGGGGACGGATCCGTTTGACGTTGACACAATATGGTGCAATTGCAAACGGATCCGTCCCCCATTGACTTTCAATGTAAAGTCAGGTTGGATCCGTCTGACTAACAATTAGACTTAGACTTTTTTTTTACATAAAATGCAGACGGATCCGTTCTGAACGGATACCATCGTTTGCATTTATAGGTGCGGATCCGTCTGTGCAGACACCAGACGGATCCGCACCTAATGCAGGTGTGAAAGTAGCCGGGCACCCATTCACCAGATATGTGACCAGATATGTTAGGATTTGTTACTAGATATATCAGCAGTCTAGTATCTATGGTAGCTAAACTGAAATCATCAGCTTTTGTTTCATTATGAGGTGATCTCTTGTGATCCTCTGTCCTCAGATCCTTGTTCTCGATAATGGCACAATCCCGTATCTAGAGTTCTTGGCACAGTTCCACCGGGCTGGCACCAGTGGGACCCAGGTCAAGAGGAGGTAGGTGGACCAGAATTTCTCTTCTTTGATTTGTACACTTGTTCAATAGTCACTAGGACAGCAGTTTGTAACAAAAACAAGTTTAGTATATCCTATTGTCCTTCACGTCATGCTGCCAGATATAAAAAGATTGTCTCCGTTAAATCTATAGAAATGTCCCTTGTTTCTGGGTTACCTCCTGTTGTCTAGTGCCCGAAATAGGCCGCTGGTGGTAAGACAGTGGCATGAAGAAACAGAAAGCCTAGCAACGTGGTTGGGGTTGTGTTTACAGGAAACGATTGCAGACACTTGGAGCTGTCCAGGGTAGATGACTACTGGCAAGTATTCACATGTGGGAGTAACAGCAACAAGCCCCAGGTAGAACAGGAAAGGTGCAGAAGCTCAGCGATTGGGGCTGAGTTGTACACAAGCCATAGGCCTTTAAAGGGGTTGTCCAGTTTCAGGCGCAAACTCAGAATCAGCCTGCAACAAAGAGCTGGTAAGTGCATACCTGACAGATCCCAAACCACTGCTTCTGTTCTTCCAGCCAGTCTCTATTTGCACAGCTGCAGCAGTGATGTCATGTAGACAACATGTGACTGCTGCAGCCAGTCACTGACCTCAGTGATGCACCGAAGAAGATAGTAATTGGTTGCAATGGTCAAGTGTTGTCACTGGTGCCAGTGGCTAAATAGAGCCCATTGAAAGAAGCGGGCAGCAGTTTGGGATCTGTCAGGTAAGTACTTACCAGTTCTTTATTGCAGGCTGATTGTCCAGTTTTCTACTGAAGCCAGACAACCCCTTTTAATGTTATATGGCGGTATTTAGGAGATAAAGGATCAAGAAATGGAAGTGGGTGTAATTTTCTGATACCTACTAAATCTTAAAGGGGTTGTCTCAAGAAATAAACCTATCCCCCTATCCACAGGTTAGGGAATAAGAGGGTCATTTAGCAAAAAATATACAACACTTTTTGGCGTATTTAAGGCGCAGAGTTTGTCGAAAAGGTGTTTTGGCAAAATCTGTGCCTTATTCCCGGTGTACGCCACTTACGCCTCTTTTCTCGAGTACAGCACTCGGCTATCTCTGGTTGTAGCTTATCACTGACACTAGCTATACCAATGTCTCAAGTTATAGAACTACACAGTGAATATTAACTCCAGGCAGACCATGATTTATATTCTTATCAGAGCACAAGTTAGTCACAGTGTAATATATAAAATTATAAAGTCTTGGTTTCTTGTTTGATACAAGTAATACAATGTAGCCTTATAATGTATACATTTAGTATAAAAGAATGTAGCTTTATAGTGGGAACTTGTGTTGACTGAAACAAGTTGATTGTAATTGTCTCCTTTTTTCAGATGGAGCTGTTCTCAAGCAAACCAAGTAATGACTCTTAATGAGCTGGAAACCCGACTGAAACAAATGGTAAAATATTACAGCACGTACCTGTATAATATAAAAATAACATGCATCATAAAAGGTCACTAGGAGTCTGGTAGCGGGGAGTCATAGTCCCCTTTAGTCGTCATTAGAGTAAGGTCTCATGCACACGGCCGTTGTTTTGGTCCGCATCCGAGCCGCAGTTTTGGCGGCTCGGATGCGGACCCATTCACTTCCATGTGCTGTCCGCATCCGTTGTTCCGTTCCACGGTCCGCAAAAAATAAAGTATAACCTGTCCTATTCTTGTCCGCGCTTTGCGGACAAGAATAGGCAGTTATATTAAAGGATGTCTGTGCCATTCCGCAAATTGCGGAAGGCACACGGACGCCATCCGTGTTTTGCAGGTCCGCGATTTGTGGACCGCAAAACACACAACGGTCGTGTGCATGTAGCCTAAGACTGAGCTGTAGTAACCAGGCACGGCCACTACATGGTGTACAGAGCTGTGGGGGACAGGTGTGGTGCTGTATTCTGGAACACAGCCATGTTTTTACGATCCTGGACAACTCCTTTTAGCATCCATAGGCTGCTCCTCATCCAAATCGATTGGGAATGTGTCCTGATTAGTGTCAGAAGGATCATCAAAGAAGTATAAACAATAGGCGGTACAGTGGGCATCCAATAGATCCAAGAAGAGGCCAAGAGACCAAAACTGTAGAAGAAGAATAAGAATTTATAATTTGCGGTGGTTTTGGTGTCAGCTTTAAAGAGGACCTTTCATCTGTTTTGACATAGGCTAATTATGGTATTACCTTGTAGGGTGGCCCCCACTGATGCCATGGGTGTATATATATATTTTTTTTCAAACCCCCCCTTCCCGTTCATCCACTGTGGCCCCCCTGATGATTTGGCGCGCTGTATTATAATGAGCATTAAACTTGCAACAGGGAGGAGACGCGGTCTTCTGCTGTGGGCGTCTCCTTCTCCCTGGCTGTGAGCGCGATCCAACCAGGATGGACCGCTGACAGCCAGGAAGAAGGAGACGCCCACAGCAGAAAGACTGCGTCTCCTCCCCGTTGCAAGTTTAATGCTCATTATAATACAGCGCGCCAAATCATCAGGGGGGCCACAGTGGATGAACGGGGGGGGGGGTTTGAAAAAAGTATATAAAAATAAATACACCCATGGCATCAGTGGGGGCCGCCCTACAAGGTAATACCATAATTAGCCTATGTCAAAACGGATGAAAGGTTCTCTTTAAGTCTGTCTTTGCTTTGTGAGGTTGCGCCAAATTTATGAAATGGCACACAGTAATATATTAGTCGCAAGTGTGTATTCCTATGTCTGTAAAAGTACACCAGGGGGTTGTCTGACGTGGAGATGCAACTTTCTAGTGATATTTTTTAAAAAGCCTCACATCATAAATGAGAATTAAAGGGGTATTACCATCTCAGACAATAAGGGGGAATATCGCTAGGACCCGCACCTACGCACCCACCACCTCTGGGACCTGCACCTACGTCCGTTGAAAACAGATTCTTGAAGGTTGTGGAGGGTGCACTGCAAATGCACAGCCGCCCTCCATTCATTTCTCTGAGGCTTCCGAAAATATCCCAGCTGGCTCGGCTATTTTCGTCGGCCCCATAGAAATGAATGGGAGCGGTGGCCACGCTAGTGCGGTGTGCTCCCATTCACTTCTATGGGGAGAGTGCCTGGCGGTGGCCGGACCCTGGGAAGACCGGGGTCCTCCGGCCACCACCTTCCCCGCTCTGTTCTCAGCGTAGGTGCACCTATCAGACAATAGGGGCATGTCCTAGCAGTATGCCCCCATTGTCTGAGATGGGAATGCCCATTTAAAGGTGTTCTAATCTGAAATCCTGACCTACTTTTAACTCCACTTCTAAAAGTAGCTCTCCAATTGTCACAAAATCTGACCAAATGTCACATTTGATACATTTGTATGCTACAAAACTGGCATAGCAGATTTGATAAATGACCCCCTTTTTGCAAGCATCATTTTCATCTCTTCATGATTGGCCTCATGAAGAGAGTGACGCACTCTCATACGCGTTGTTCGATAAAATCCTATTCTTCTCCTTGGATCCATGAGGCACCTGCAGTACATCCTATTCAAGTGGATAGAAGTGGCTAAGAAAAGACACTTGATTACACCAATCGGCTAATTGCCATACAGCCATACTGTTTAACATGAATTACTCAGTTATGGGGCATATTTGCATATTGTCTTACCAATTTACGTGCATCAACGGACTTGACAGGCTTCCTTTAAATCAAAGCTTGAGAGAAATCAAGTGGTCTGGGTTCTGCAGAAGAAGAGTATTTGAGAATAGAATTGGAAAGTTCAATAGCTATTGAGGGCAATAGTCCATGTCTATGCAACCACATCAGAATGCTTAGATACATAGCAAAGGACATATGGTATTTGACCAGGGCGTTTTTCAACACGTGTAACTGATGCGATAAAGGAAAATCCATTTAATGGGATAACTATACAATCAGCGCATTAAAAGTTGATATCTCTTTTCTTTTAATGAATGAAACTAATGGCGGAATGAAATAATTAATTAAACTGTAGAAAAGCAGGCAGCGCTATTAGAGAGTTCAAAACCTTTTTTCATCAGGGTCTTTTTATTTCACAGGCTCACAAATTGCAAAATGCTGCACTAAATATTCCTACCACTAGGTGGTGCATTGTACTACATATGTATGAATAAAAGTTCTTTGTGCATAGTTTTATCTTAAGAGCGCACCATGTGGCTAGGCTCGGTATTACAACTAAAGCTTATCACAACTAACCTTGTCCAAATGCCCTATTAGGGCATGTCAAGGGAGAATGTAAAAAAAATAAAAAGGGGAACAAGCTGTGCTGAAAGTGATGTGAACTGTAGTCTCACTTGGGAGGGCGGGTTGTGCAAGGAGTAAGGAAGCATTTATCAGGGGGTCTGTGCGAGACTGTTACCAGTGAGCTTGGCTGGAACCAGTGTCAAAGCATCAGCCATGCAGAGAAGAGGAAACTACCCCAGAAGGTTTACCAGGACCTAGGAATCTGGGGATAAAAGGTCTATTTTCCTCTTCACTGCATGATTGGGACATTATAGAGGGGTCTACACTCAGGACGCTCCCCTAGGAGCTGGAGTGGTGGACTTGATGCATATACATTTATATATAAAACAGTTCAGCTCGTGTGGCAATGACAGAGTTAACTATATTAATCAAGCATAAATTACAATGTCACATTTCTGATTTTTTTTTTTTCAATATAAAAGATGAACATGAGGACGGGTAGCAGGTGTGAATTTGCACCTTACAGGGGTGGAAGGGAGAGGAGACATCTGCCTCAGTCTCCTGCAGCACGTGTAGTGTTATCTCACTAGTAGGTAACACGTTAAGTGTCTCCATGCTGAAGCGAGAAGACGCTTCTTTAACTGTTAACGCACCTTTGACTGCCATACCTTCCCGATGGTTGGGAAGATAATGTGCTGCTAGATCACTATACATTGTAGTGTTGGAATATGGTAACAGATAGTATAGTGAAATCTGTGCAACTCTCTAATATTCTTTTGTGTTTTATTTCTTCGCCATTTCAAGAGGCTCTGTTTGGTGTCAGTGAATGGAAACTTCAATGTCCAGAAGTTATAGGCTACATGCACACGACCATGCCGGGTTTTTTTTGCGGTCCGCAGACCAATTTGCACAACGGAACGGGCGGCTTATTGTAGAAATGCCTATTCTTGTCCGCAAAACGGACAAGAATAGGACATGCTATATTTTTTTGGCGGGGCCGCGGAACGGAGCAACGGATGCGGACAGCACACGGAGTGCTGTCTGCATCTTTTGCGGCCCCATTGAAGTGAATGGGTCTGCATCCGAGCCGCAAAAACTGCGGCTCGGATGCGAACCCGAACAACGGTCGTGTGCATGAGGCCTTATGGGTAGGGTTAGTATACCTTACAACATGTGAATCCCCATTTGTGTTACATTTTAAGATCCGAGCAAAATATTTTAAACGCCAATTTTATTTTACATTAGCATAAGCTAATTTTGAGGGGAGGCCCGAGAGGTACAACCTATTCAAAGACTCGAACTGCCCATGCCAGATGGGTCAGGTGTGCTCTGGGTTATAGAGAAGGTTCCTGCACTTGGGACCCCCCATGATGTCTAAATGTTCTATGGCGAGGGGTTGTCTTGGGTTGGCTATGGTGTTCTCCTCTGATACAAATTGTTTAAGCTACATTCACACAACTGTATCCATTTTGCGGTCCTCAAATTGTGGATTCACAAAATACGGATGGGGTCCGCGTGCGTCCTGTGGACACCATTGTAAAAATGACTATTCTTATCCGCAAAATGGACATGAATTGCACATGATCGCACAGATACAGACAACACATGGATAGCATCCTTGTGCTGTCCACATTTATTTGCAACCCCATACAAACGAATGGGTCACTGTGCAATTCGCAAAAAATATGCATCGGACGTGGGCCGAAAATACAGTTGTGTGAATGTAGCCTTCCGTTAAATTGTTAGATATGCAGTTCTCACGTACTCGTTCCTTGCAATGCTATACCTATGCCTTGAGGTTTTCAAGTTTAGTATCGGCTGATGATCTAGGTTAATTAGAATTAGCTAATTAAATTGTAATTAGAGACACCTTGTTGCAGTTGCCTGATCTTGTTGTAACGTACAGATCCTTGTGATCTGCTTGTCATATTGCTGGTGTAAGAACAGACTTGTAATACTGATACACTTTCCTAAACCACATAATAAATAATCACTGAAATAATTTCAATTAATAGAGTATTAGTGAATCATGATGATTAATGGAGTGCAATACAACATCCTGCCTTGTAGATGGCACTGTTGCTTTTTTGGCTATTAGGGAATTTTTTTACATTTACACAAAAGGAGATACTATATGATCAGATAAATATATAGCACTGTAAAATGTTTAACTTGGATAGCGTTTAGTGTAGTCGGATCACACTTTGAAAAAATATCATCATGAGATATGAGGCCTTGCATTTGCCAACACTGTCCCTTGACCTTTTGGCTGTGTCCATTGAGGTTGTGCAAAGTTGCAGTGACCCTTGGTCAACCAAGAGTTGTTGCAGTTGAGCCCTAGGCTAAAGTGTAGGTTCACCTATAGTGGTTGTGAGGGAATTGCATAACAGCACTTCCCTATTGTGGTTCTATCATGTTCACTGACCTCTTCATCCTTATTGATGTCCTTTAAGGGATTAGTATGACTGGAACCCTCCATTATCCAGAGAACAAGGAGTCCCTGAGTTCCCGCTCTCAGTGGAGCAGTAGTGCGCGTCGGTCCATCACTCCATTCCCTTCTATGATTCAATGAAGCTGATGTACTGTAGACAGAGTTCCATCAGTCCCTTAGAAGTAAGTGGAGCGGTCAGACCACATGTGATTAGGTGATAAATAAATTTTGTGGGAAAACCCCTTTAACATCTACCAGCAGTTTGCAAACTGTTGTATGGTGCCCATGGTACAGGCTGTTGTAAAACTCCATCTGTTTAATAGAGGGCTGCATGGACTCCTTGCCCATTCCAACCTCTTGTAGGCATAGCTTGAATCTCCTAGGTTCCAAATCTTTACCAGCCAAGATGTCAACCTGAGAGAACCCTTCACATGGTGAACAGTGGGTTGCAGAAAAATGGGATCCTTTAAAGGCTATGTATACCTTTTTAGGGGGATTTTTTTTTATTATTGCATTTAACTCATTTTGGGCCAAAAATATATTTTTTCACTTGGCCTTTATTAAACATTTTCAGCTATTTATGTGATCATGTAGAGCTCTTATCTCTGATCTCTTGAACTCATAAGATCTTATCAGTTTAATAAGAATTGAGCTATAATGTCATGGTCTCTAACGTGACAGGTTTCAGAAGATCTAAGAGACTGGCTGCACGAGATGTGATCTGACAGCCTATTTGGTTTCACTGGGTTTCAGTGTTGTTGCTGGTATAACCACACCTCTTGTCTCAGGTGTAGCTTAGTGGTCATTACTACTCCTCTATTTAGTCTGGCTTCACCCATCAGGCTATGCTGTTGATAGCTTCAGTTTGGTATTGGAAGTGCTGGTGTGTGGTCCTCTTCTGAGTTCCTGCTTGTCCATTTACCGTACTTCAGAAGTTAAGTGTTACTTCCCTTTCTTATTTGGTGGCTTCCCGTCTGCTCTTTGTTACTAGGCCTCAGGGAGATTCTGGTTCTTTCATATTGGAAGGAACAGGCTGTCTCTAGCTCAGGCACTACTCCAGGGCTATTCAGGGTTTCAAGGATCTGAGGTTCCAGTGTATGAACATTACGACTAAGGAGAAGGTCTCCGAAACGCGTAAACAGCTTGTTTGTGATACTGTCCCGCATATGATGTGATTTAATAAAGAGGAAGATTTTATGGGAAGAAAAATAAGTGCCGGAATCGTCTTTTTCTATTTCACTATGAACATTCCTACCTTCAAGGTCCATTCATATGGATAGGAGTCAGGGCTAGGATTAGTGTTTCCATAGGTGGTGACCGTGACCGGTGTACATAGTAGTTTATATAAAAGGGCATGGCTAAATATACCAGATCCCTCATGTTAATATCAGACCCCTGACCAGTCTACTTTAAAGGGAACCTGTCATGTGGATATTTGATTATAATCTAACTAATTATATGCAATCATTAACTACTAAAAAAGTGCCTTAGATGTATTCACTTACTGGTGTGACAGATGGTTACCTCATAATATACACACAAAGATGCCACATGCCGCATGCGTGATGTCAGTGAGTCCAGCGTTTATTTAATTCAGAGCTATAGCCACTCCCCTGCCCACCTGCTGCTGATTCATATGGAAAAAAAACTGTCAATCTGCAGCCGGTAGGCGGGGAGAGTCAGGAGCTCATGAATATTCAGGACTCATCATTATCAGCTGGAGCTTTTCAATACAAGATGTTGGCAGATTGACTGGGTCAATTAAAGAAAGTGACCCAGCATTTTGCTAAGAGAATCAGTCACTTATTTATGTTGCCCATAGTTAGGACTCCATAAAACTGGTGACAGGTTCCCTCTAACATCAGATTTTTTTTATTTTAATTTTATTTTTGCCGTACTTGTTCCCTCTTTTTAGGCTCTCTACCTGGCAACTTCATGAAATCAGTAGATATCAGTGGAGTAAAAATAGGGTAGCCGTCTGTAAAAGAGCTTATTGTAGCTCTTCCCTTGGTTTCTAATTTCCTAATGATTTTCCATGAGGACAAGACCAACTTGAGCTGGTTCCCTGTCCAACAGTGGGCTCATGGTACTTCCAGCATCTGTCTCTATAGTAAATACCCTCTTAGGGGGCAAATAGTAAGATGATAAACTTATTACAGATCATAGAATATTTCCGCTCTGCTGCTTCTTAGCCGTCAATGCAAGCAGAACAAGATCATATGTTACCTTTTGTTTTTCTACCTCGCTAGTACAGACTCCCCGCTTTTGTAGCGCTACTGGAAGTTTGAAGCATGAAAATATTAGAAAATTACATTGGGTTCATAATTGCCAAGTCTTCTATGATTTATGAGTGTTTTGCCCCTTGATGGCGCTGCTGAGTATTACAATGTCTCGGGCTATATCTCTCTCACACTTTTTGCCTCTTGTGTTTGTCAGAGGATGATAAAAAGACAACTGCTTATGGTACATTAGTTAATCCCTTCACTGCCAGTGGGTTTGGAGAAGCGCTGAACATTTTAGCTTGTGTGTAATAAAAGTCTTTTCTAAATTATTGACTTTAATCACGTCTCTGCAAAATTATACAGACATTATAAATAAAGTACTATTGGGGCGAGGGAAAACGCTGAGCATGATAAACAGGGTCACACGAGTGCTGCGAGTGTATGAAAAACGGCTGCGGGAGAAGCTGGAGGGTTCTGCCTAAAATATATTCTTAGGTTTTATATAGTATACGGGAAATCTAATTATTAACCATTTGCATGCCTGTCTGCGCCATCATTTATTCTTCTGTTAGGTGCATAAAATGTCCTGTTCTATCCTTGTAGCCCATCCAACTGAAAATAAACAGTTACATGCTGTTACATGCAGCAGGGGCATGCATAGAAAAGAGAGGACAAATTGGGAGCCTTCCTCGTGATACTGGTTCTCATCCCGACGCTCTCCTCTTGGTGCCATTTGTGCTTCTACACTTTCTCAGTCTAGCCTATGGGGAGAAGGGTGCTTCTGGACAGGTTCATATGACCCACTGCAGGCACGGACTGGGCCAATCTGAGCTGAGCCTTTCTTCTCCATCTTATATACTGGATATGTCCTCCAAGTATCCAGTATATACGACTGGATCAAAATCTGTGAATTTCACACAACCGAGTAATTCTTTCTAAAGTGTTTGGATTTCTGCCACGGATGCACTGCAGGTCATTCAGTAGGGTTAATCCTCAGCGTTTTCCTGAAATAAGCAGCATGATACTTATTTTTGCCGTGTAATTTTTTTCCATCTTGGCACTAAAAAATGTTCCACTGCATGTGAAGGAGGTTGGAAACCTCATTCATATGCATGGGAAGCAGACTGTTGTCAGATTTGTTGCGTACTTTGGCGTGAAAACCATGCTGATATCCATGTCAAATCCAACATGTTTGTTTCTTAGTAGTGATGGACGAACATCTGCCGGGGCGGTTCGCGAACGCGATCAAATGTTCGCGAACCACAAGTTCGCGGCGGGTCCCATTCATTTTAATGGCAGGCGAACCTGAAAAACCTTCAGCTCATATTTGCAGCCAAGAAATAATTACTAGAAGTGCACAAATAGTCCCACAACATGGACAGTGACATACCAGAGGTATTATTCGAATTTGCGATCTTTATTCATAATTTTTTTCAATGCGAAATATCGGCAATATAATTTTCACGTACGCGCATGTGCAAATGCACTATACAGTACCCAAATGCACTATAAAGAAAGTATATTGGTATATAACACCCCGCTTCAATCTGTTTTTTTGGGGGGGGCGACTGGTATATCACACCAGTAGAAATTATTTGTTCCAATAACGCTTGTCCCTCTATATACCTGCAGAACCGCACACAACTGCCGCACAATACAAATGCACTATAATATACTTTCTAACATAGAAAGTATATTATAACATTGTACAAGGAAGGCAATCCATTAGAATATACATAAAGATAAAACGTAACCTTTAATAATGTTACTATGAGGGTCCATTCACACGACCGTAAGTGTTTTGCGGATCCGCAAAACGCGGACACCGGCAATGGGCATTCCGCAATTTTTGGACCGCACATCGCCGGCACTATAATAGAAAAGGCCTAATCTTGTCTGCAATTGCGGACAACAATAGGACATGTTCTTTTTTTTTTTGGCGGAAACGGAAGCACAGATGCGGATCCGCGGATGCGGACAGCACATTCCGGCCACCATTGAAAATGAATGGGTCTGCACCCGTTCCGCAAATTTGCAGACCCATTTTGCGGACTTGTGAATGGAAAAGATATCCCTCAAAATGAAAATAAATGAAATTATTAAAGTTAAGCAAAAAGCATAGATGTGGTAGGCAATAACAAGTGCTTGGCGGCACCAAATCACAAACCATATGTCCTACCACAATCCGGGGGGTTCCAGTGCACATCGATGAATCCAGGAGGGAAAGCAAAAAACATCTATCCCCGGGCTAGATGATGATGTGGTATTGAAGGACAGGGTGGGCAAAGAACTGTTCCTGATATTGCCCTACAGGGGGGTGCTATTATGGCCCCAATAGCCTAACCACAGACCACCCGCCCTGATAAGAGCGACCCTGTCCGGAACCTTACCCTATATAAAAATGGCCCTAGTAAGCCCCTACGCCCCTGACTTCCAGGTGATCACTATTTAGATCTGTGTTTTTGACTCATTATAAAAGTATATTATAAGTATATCGCACCCCTCTGTGTATCACACATATCGATAGCACACCTATTCCAGTCATTAAAATGACTTTTGTGGCCCTATTAGCTAGCGTTTGGTGTCCCTAACAGCCTGTCCCAACTCCACACAGCAACCTCTCCCTACACTGGCAAAACACTGAATGTAAAATGGCGGCCAGATCAGATTTATTTATAAGGTAGGGGGTATGTCCATGTGCTGAAATTTCTCAATTGGCTGTCCTGTACCACCTGATGGATGTGTCATGGGTCAAAGGTCTTCACAATGTAAAAGAATATAGCCGGCGCGAATTTCTCCATATGTTTGGCGAATCGCAAACACGCAAAGTTCGCCGCGAAACGACTGCCGGGCAAACCGCAAAGCCATCTCTATTTCTGCTTTGTTGCATGCCTCGGTTGTAACGAGTGGTTATTTCAGTCAACGTTGCTCTTCTATCAGCTTGAATCAGTCGGCCCATTCTCCTCTGACCTCTAGCATCCACAAGGCATTTTTGCCCACAGGACTGCCGCATACGGGATGTTTTTCCCTTTTCACACCATTCTTTGTAAACCCTAGAAATGGTTGTGCGTGAAAATCCCAGTAACTGAGCAGATTGTGAAATACTCAGACCGGCCCGTCTGGCACCAACAACCATGCCACGCTCAAAATTGCTTAAATCACCTTTCTTTCCCATTCTGACATTCAGTTTGGAGTTCAGGAGATTGTCTTGACCAGGACCACCCCCGTAAATGCATTGAAGCAACTGCTATGTGATTGGTTGACTAGATAATTGCATTAATGAGAAATAGAACAGGTGTTCCTAATAATTCTTTAGGTGAGTGTATATATTGTAAGCTCTCTAACAGGGGATCGCAATCACAGACTTCTCCTCTGACAACATGGTTCAAGTCCAAAAGGTGCTTTATTTTGGCACTTCAGCACCATCACATACAAACATCGAAAATAAACACCTGCCCGTCTGGGATCTACATAATACACGTGTTGTCTCTATCTCACACACGGGATTACATCCGGCTTCCTCAGCCATATACGGTCCAGCAGCCTCCAGGCTGTGACCACACCAGCACCCTTGGTGGCAGATGGTCCAGAAGTCCTCCCGACTGACCGTGCGACCCTCCTTTCTGTAGGCGTCGCTGGGCCCCCCAAACTTCAGACTAAACCTCGTGTCCCCTCAGCCCTCCTGGCTGAGACCACACAGAGCCTCTCAGGCTTAGGCCTCTTTCACGCGACCGTTTTTTTCCCCCCGTTTACAGGCTGGTTTTTGCGTTCCGTATACGGTCCGTATATGGAACCATTCATTTCAATGGTTCAGCAAAAAAAAAACGGAATGTACTCCGTATGCATTCCGTTTCCGTATTTACGTTCCGTTGAAAGATAGAACATGTCCTATTATTGCCCGCAAATCATGTTCCGTGGCTCCATTCAAGTCAATGGGTCCGCAAAAAAAAGGAACACATACGGAAATGCATGCTTATGTCTTCCGTATCCGTTCCGTTTTTTGCGGAACCATCTATTGAAAATGTTATGCCCAGCCCAATTTTTTTCTATGTCATTACCGTATACTGTATATGCCATACGGAAAAACGGAACCGAAATGGAAACAAAAAACGGAACTGCAGATCCGGAAAAAACGGCCCGCAAAACACTGAAAAAGCCATACGGTCGTGTGAAAGGGGCCTTACTCAGCCTTTCTCCCAAGTCATACACAGAGGTCTGTTTTATCCCTCCGTGATTACAGCAGCAGGCCTCACCTGCAATCACCTCCGACAAAAGACAATACATGTAGTGGAAGGGTGTAGACTGGCAGCTCCCACTACCAAACCTATCCCCAGTCCACATGAAATCTAGCCCTGAACAACATCTAGACAAAACTGTCTCGGCAAACTACACTTTGCTGCACCACTGCAGTTTTCTGGATTTCAGTTGGAGGGTGGCGGCAGCATAACGTCATTCACTACGTCACGTGCCTACTCCATTCATATAGTGGGAGGAGCAGGCTCGTGACATAGTAAATGACATTATGCTGCCGCCACCCGCCCAGCCTGCCTACAGGAGTTTCAAGCGAGTACCATACTACATGGATTTCTCTATGCTGCAGAGGATTACTATAGTTTAAAACTGCGCCCATGCCTACACGTTACCTATTAATACTACAGTGAGCGGGGCCTGGTTTAATAGAATACAGTGACTGCACCGGGCCCCGCTGCCATTACAACACCAGATGCCGGCCCCCACCCTTCTCCCTCCCTGCTGATACACCGCCGGCTGCGCTGTGCAGCATCACAGTCGGCGATGTATCAGTGTAAATGGCAGTATTCACCCCATAAGACGCACTGCCATTTTCCCCCCCACTTTTGTAGGGCGTCTTATAGGGCGAAAAATATGGTAGCATTTATTCCCCCTTCATGTCACCGCACAGTATTTATGCCCAGATTGTGTCTTCACAGAATTATGCCCAGTTATGTTCCCCCAGTAGAATGCCCACATTGTGCTCCCCAGTAATATGCCCACGTTGTGCCCCCACGTCATATGCCCACGTTGTGCCCCCACGTCATATGCTCACATTGTGCCCCCACGTCATATGCCCACATTGTGCCCCCACGTCATATGCCCACATTGTGCCCCCCTGTAATATGCCCACATTGTGCCCCCCAGTCCAGTAATATACACACATTGTGCCCCCCAGTAATATGCCCAGGCTCGGACTGGCCCACCAGGGAGGCGGGGGATTCCTCTTTGGGCCCCCAGTGTCCTGCGCCCGGAGATAAGACGGAGGAGTAATTATTTATCTTGTTTTTCAGGAGAGATAATTATTGTAGCCACTAGGTGGCAGTATCGCACAGTGATGCAGCCTCCTACTGGTGTAAATTGTATAGGAGGCCCCGCAGTATCTTCTAAACTTCTCTGGCTGCTGGCAGTGATGGAGGAGAGAACATGTGTAGCCATCCTCCTGCCCTCCCTGCTGTCAGAAAACTGGCTTCTGGAGAGAAGGACTCCTCTGCGGTGCTGGGCTGATTTCTCAGATGTGTGACAGTAGTGAGCAGTAGGAGACTGTAAGGGGGAAATAGGGGATTTGGTTATAGCAGACACAGATCTATGAATGTGTGCTGCTCTCTGCAGAGTTCAGAGTGGCATCGGGGGGTCTCTGCCCTAGGTCCCCCCCAATGCCTCTGATTTAGATGCACCCTTAATATTCCATCTTTTTAAGTTGCCCCCTAATACCTCTGCTCCAGGATCCCCACTATTACCCTGCCTCAGGCGACCCTAATGCCTCTGCTTTAGATGCACCCCTATTAGTGCCCCAGCTCCAGATGCCCCCACTCTAAATGCACCACTAATATTGCCTCTTCTCCAGTTACCCCTGCTCCAGGATCCCCACTATTGCCCTGCCTCAGGTGACCCTAATGCCTCTGTTTCAGTTATGACCCTCCGTTTGTACCCTTTGCTCACATTGCTCCTCTAGCACCTTTGCTTAGGCTTTGTTAAAGGTTATGACCTGCAAAGGGTAAAAAAAAAAAATTCTGCACAGTGCATCACATTCTCCAGTACTGACCCGTAGGGTTTACATGGCGGCAGTGATGATATTCCGTATTTATAGGCATCACTGCTGTCATGTAAAGAGATACTGATGAAATGGTGGAGGATTTAAAGGTGTTGTCCAAGTTTTCAAGTTATCCTCTCTACACCATAGGGCATAACTATATGATTAGTGGGGTCCGATTCTGCGACTCCACTGATTCCAAGAACGGGTCCTGTGCCCCCTTTTTAATGGTGTGGCAGGTCACACATATGCCCTGCTGCTCCATTCATTCTTTTTGGGACCACTGGAAATAGCCAGCGCTGTACTTCTCCTGCATAACGGAAACAGGACCGATCCATTTTGCAGCCCATAGACTTCTATTATGATGGAATGAATATGCATTCCATCATAGAATTACGTTATGGTCCGTGGTAGCGGAATCCATAACGCAATTCACCTTTTACCAGTAAACTAAGCGTGAACGAATTTCATAACTTAAAATTCGCTCATCTCTAGTCATTATGGTAGGACAACCCTTTTAAATATACTGAAGATTATGTGCAATCTGAGGAGGTTACAATTTGGTAAATCTCATGCTAGACATTTATGCTTAAAGGGGTTAAAGGGTTTGTCTCACTTTAGTAAATGGCATTTATCATGCAGTTAATACAAGGCACTTACTAATGTATTGTGATTCTCCATATTGCCTCCTTTCTATCACATTATACACAGCACGAATCCGTGGTTATTACCACCGTGTAATCCAGCAGCGGTGGCCGTGCTTACACACTGTAGGGAAAGGCTAAAAGTGCTCATAGGCCAACACCTTTTCCTATAGTGTCTAAGCACGGCCACCGCTGCTGTGTATAATGTGATGGAAAGGAGGCAATATGGACAATCCCAATACATTAGTAAGTGCCTTGTATTAACTTTCTCTACATGATAAATGCCAATATCTGATGTGAGACAACCCCTTTAACCCCTTTAAGTGTGCTACACTTAATAGGGTTAGGCATAAATGTCTTGGTGTGTGCATTGTGTGTTTCCTAGGTGTGATTGGTGTGTGCTATATATGATCTATGTATCAGTGGTATTAAAATCATTGGTGACGCAGTGCGCCCCCCCCAGTATTAAAATCATTGGTGGCACATTGTGCCCCCCCCCCCCCCTCAAAACCCCCAGTATTAAAATCGTTGGTGGCAGTGGCCACAGGGTCCCCTCCCCTCCTCCTCATTGGTGGCAGTGTCAGCTTCTGATCGGAGCCCCAGCAGTGTAATCCTGGGGCTCCGATCGGTTACCATGGCAGCCAGGATGCTACTGAAGCCCTGGCTGCCATTGTAAGCTCCCTGCTGCTGTGTGTACTATGCACAGGGCAGCAGGGAGAGTGTGAGGTCCTATTCACCCTAATAGAGCTGTATTAGGCTACATTCACACGTCAGTATTTTTCTATATCCCGATTTTCGGTCCGTTTTTTGCGGATCCGTTATTCCTGAAAATGTTTCCGTATGTCATCCGTATGTCATCTGTTTTTTGCGGATCCGCAAAAAACAGAAACATGTATAAATTTCGATAAGCAAATAAAGTTGTTTGGATTTCTTTAAAAAAAAAATTGAAAAAAAAAAAGTGAATAAAAGTCTAGTTATGTGTTACCTCAGTTGCCATTTAATTTCCAGGAATGGAATCCGCATAAAACGGATGACATACGTAATGACATACGAATGTCTTCCGTTTTTTGCGGATCCATTGACTTTGTATTGGTCCAGGATCCGATTTTTGCGGAAAAGAATAGGACAAGTTTTATATTTTTTCGGACATGCGGAACGGAACAACAGAAACGGACAGCACACATTGTGCTGTCCGATTTTTTTTTTTCAGGACCCATTGAAAATGAATGGGTACAGAACTGGTCCAGATCTGTTCCGCATAAAACGGAACAGATCAGGAAAGAAAAAACGGACGTGTGAATGGATCACCTCTTTCCCAATTTTACATATAAAATATATAAACAATAAATAAATGAACATATCACATATCGCCACATCCGAAAAGTCCAAACTATTAAAATATAAAAAATATCTCCTATGCGGTGTGAACGGCGGAACAGAAAAAAAATAAAATAAAAACTGTTCGATTCGTCTTTTATTTCAATGCAGAATGTACCCGACTTTTTGGGTGTTTTTTCCGCGTGGTATCGAATTGTATAGAGTATCACCATACTTTTTTATGGTATCGAAATCGAATCCAAATTTTGGTATCACAACAACCCTATGCTAAATACAGGGATATTCTTGAGCAAAACCTGTACCACTCTGTGCGTGATTTGAGGCCAGGACGGAGGTTCACCTTCCAGCAGGACAATGACCCCAAACACACTGCTAAGGCAACAATTGAGTGGTTTAAGGGGAAACATGTAAATGTGTTGGAATGGCCTAGTCAAAGCCCAGATCTCAATCCAATAGAAAATCTGTGGTCAGACTTAAAGATTGCTGTTCACAAGCGCAAACCATCCAACTTGAAGGAACTGGAGCAGTTTTGCAAGGAGGAATGGGCAAAAATCTCAGTGGTAACATGTGGCAAGCTCAAAGAGACTTATCCAAAGCGACTTGGAGCTGTGATTGCCGCAAAAGGGGGCTCTACTAAGGGGGGTGAATAGTTATGCACATTGACTTTTTCAGTTATTTTGTCCTATTTGTTGTTTGCGTCACAATAATAAATAAAAATAAAAAACATCTTGTCGGCTGTGATGGCCAGTTCGCAGTGTTCGCCCGCGAACACATGCGAGCTGCCATCTTAAATCACAAGTCCGGCGAGGCACAGGTAAGTCCTTACCTGTGCCTGCGCCGCGAGCCGGTCTGAAACAAATGCGGTCACTCGGAGCAGGCAGTTCCCCGAACAGCCCGATGAAGGCCCCCACCTGCTGTTCTCGGAACTGCCTGCTCCCGGTGACCACATTTGTAAATTAAATGATGCAAATCTTCAAACAATCCATTTTAATTCCAGGTTGTGAGGCACCAAAATACGAAAAAAGTCAAGGGGGTGAATACTTTTGCAAGGCACTGTATGTGTAAATTCTGCCACATGTATGTTTGTGCATTTTGCTGTAAATGTCTACCATCATACTTCAGCTTTAATATTCCTATTATCACTGTAAGTGCTCATGAACACGACCGTTGGATGTTTTGCAGTCTGCAAATTGCGGATCCCCAAAACATGGATACTGGGTGTGTGCATTCCACATTATGCGGAACAGAACAGCCGGCCTCTAATAGAACAGTCCTGTCCTTGTCTGTAATACCGACAATAATAGGATATCTTCTGTCATTTTACCGGCCATGCGGACATACAGACACGGAATGCACAATGAGGGAACGGTACAGATATGGACAAAAAATACGTTTGTGTGCAGGGGCCCTAAGGTTGGTCTCCAAAATCAGTTACACTGGTGTGCACTAAGTACCTCAGTCCGACACTGAATATGCCCTCACAGAAAGTAAAAAAATAAATAAACACCACATACTCACCTTCTTCCTAGCAGCAGCAGTAGGAAGGAGGCGGAGCCGAGGATGACTGCCGGCAGACCCTGCCTCCCGGCACAGAGGTGTGGAGAGCCGGCAGGGAGGAGGGATGATGAAGCTGGGAGCCGATGCCGGCGCTTTGCTTCATCATAATACCGCCAGATCCGGGACGGTTGGGAGGTATGTATATCTTTTATATATATATATATATAAATGAGTTTCTGTCTGTCTAGACGTCTGTCTGTACATCCTTTATGCGTGACCAAACAACTGGACCGATCTTCACCAAATTTGGCACACAGATACATCAGGTGTCCGGGAAGGCTTGCGACCAGGTCTCAGCTCCCTAGGATGTACCGTTTCTGAGATATTCGCTCTGTAGGACGTACCGTTCCTGAGATATTCCCAAAAAAATGACCCACATTAGCTAATACGAGCCTACAAGTCTTTCTCTTCAAATGCCAACTGCCATAAACACAGTTTTACTCCAGGTTTCCATAACAACCCAGCCATTTTTCTTTACTGCTTAAAGGGGCGGGCACAGTGGAGGTCACTGTTATTAAAGGGGCGGGCACAGTGGAGGTCACGGTTGCTAGGAGACGATCGGGATGGGGACTCGATCATTATTATTTTCCCTTATAACATGGTTATAAGGGAAAATAATAGCATTCTGAATACAGAATGCAGAGTAAAATAGGGTTGGAGGGGTTAAAAAAAAATGTAACTCACCTTAATCCACCTGTTCGCGCAGCCGGCATCTCTTCTGTCTTGTTCTGTGAGGAATAGGACCTTTGATGACATCACTACGTTCATCACATGGTCTGTCACATGATCCATCACCATGGTGATGGATCATGTGATGGACCATGTGATGAGCGTAGTGACGTCATCAAAGGTCCTATTCCTCACAGATGAAGACAGAAGAGATGCCGGCTGCGCGAACAAGTGGATTAAGGTGAGTTAAATATTTTTTTAACCCCTCCAGCCCTATTGTACTATGCATTCTTCATTCAGAATGGTATTATTTTCCCTTATAACCATGTTATAAGGGAAAATAATAATGATCGGGTCCCCATCCCGATCGTCTCCTAGCAACTGTGCGTGAAGTGTTTTCTATCGCCCCTTTAACAGTGACTTTCACAGTGGCCACCCCTTTAACTGTGACTTTCACAGTGACTGCCCCTTTAACGGTGACTTTCACAGTGACTGCCCCTTTAACGGTGACTTTCACTGTGACTGCCCCTTTAACGGTGACTTTCACTGTGACTGCCCCTTTAACGGTGACTTTCACTGTGACTGCCCCTTTAACGGTGACTTTCACTGTGACTGCCCCTTTAACGGTAACTTTCACTGTGACTGCCCCTTTAACTGTGACTGCCCCTTTAACTGTGACAGCCCCTTTAACTGTGACAGCCCCTTTAACTGTGACAGCCCCTTTAACTGTGACAGCCCCTTTAACTGTGACAGCCCCTTTCACTGTGACAGCCCCTTTCACTGTGACAGCCCCTTTCACTGTGACAGCCCCTTTAACTGTGACAGCCCCTTTAACTGTGACAGCCCCTTTAACTGTGACAGCCCCTTTAACTGTGACAGCCCCTTTCACTGTGACAGCCCCTTTAACTGTGACTTTCACTGTGACAGCCCCTTTAACTGTGACTTTCACTGTGACAGCCCCTTTAACTGTGACTTTCACTGTGACAGCCCCTTTAAGCAGTAAAGAAATATGGCTGGGTTGTTATGGAAACCTGGAGTAAAACTGTGTTTATGGTAGTTAGGATTTGAAGAGAAAAACTTACAGGCTTGTATTTGGGGGGGGGCTATTTTTTTGGGAATATCTCAGGAACGGTACATCCTAGATAGCTGAGACCCGGTCTAAAACCTTCCCGGACACCTGATGTACCTGTGTGCCAAATTTGGTGAAGATCGGTCCAGTCGTTTGGTCGCGCATAAAGAACGTCTAGACAGACAGACAGAAATTCATTTTTATATATATAAGAGACTAGCAAAAGGTCCCAGCTTCGCACGGGTATATTTCATCTATTTAATTTTATGTTTCCGTGTGTCATAAAAAAATATCAACAGTTTCCCCCATAACAGTGACCGCTACAGTGCCCGCCCCTTTAACTGTAACTTTCACTGTGACTGCCCCTTTAACTGTGACTTTCACTGTGACCGCCCCTTTAAAGGGTTTCTACCACTTTGTTTTGACATAATTAGCTGTCAGACACTAGCGATCCGCTAGTGTCTGCGCTACCAAACAATGCTATTATAATACCTTTTGTGTGCAGCCGTTTGCCTAAAAAACGAACTTTTATTGATATGCTAATGAGCCTCTAGGTGCTATGCGGGCGTCTTTTCAGCACCTAGAGCAGGGGTCAGCAACCTTTTACACACCGAGTGCCATTTTTGAAACAATCAGGCAACCGGGTGCCAGTGAACAACAGCGCTCCATAGTGTTAGTTAGATTTTCATTTTTATACTTTTTATACAGTACAAGTACATAGTTGTACTGCTAATAGTAAGTTAAACTCACTAATTAATTAAAGGTGTTTACCTTGCCACCCTAAGCTCAGTATAACGCGAGCTACAGCTATGTGCATGTGTTAGCTCACCTCCCGATCTACTGAGCCGACCTGTGACAGTCTCATTGTCACAGGTCGGCTAGAACTATGAGGTGAGTGAAAAGCACTCACCTCATAGTTCTCCTTTAAGGCAGTGAGAAATTCTATTCCACATTACAAAAAGACCTCAGATCAGCCCTATACACTGCACCTTCATAAAACACAGGGTTTTTACTTACCTGATGGAGAGCTGAGACAAAAGAACAGAGGCGTGTGGGCTGTAGGCGTTCAAGCTGTAGACTTCTGACGGTAGGTTACTGGCAGGTATTTTCTTCTGGTAGACTGGAAGAAATACAAAATAATTATTACTTACAGAAAATAATTTCTAACAGGCCTACAGCATCACCAAAAGACCTCACGTCAGCCTCAAACCTTTTACCAGACCTCAGACCAGCAGCAATACACAGGAGACCTCAGAACACCACCAATGCACAGCAGACCTCAGATCTGGGGGGATCTGTGGATGACAGACACTGTTATGGGGGGATCTGTGGATGACGGACACTGTTATGGGGGGGATCTGTGGATGACAGACACTGTTATGGGGGGATCTTTGGATGACAGACACTGTTATGGGGGATCTGTGGATGACAGACACTGTTATGGGGGGATCTGTGGATGACAGACACTGTTATGGGGGGATCTGTGGATGACGGTCACTGTTATGGGGGATCTGTGGATGACGGACACTGTTATGGGGGGGATCTGTGGATGACGGACACTGTTATGGGGGGATCTGTGGATGACGGACACTGTTATGGGGGGGATCTGTGGATGACGGACACTGTTATGGGGGGATCTGTGGATGACGGACACTGTTACAGGGGGATCTGTGGCTGGCACTGTTACAGGGGGGGGGGATCTGTGGCTGGCACTGTTACAGGGGGGGATCTGCGGATGGCACTGTTATATATGTGCCATCCAGACCCCCCAGCCCATAATAGTGCCATCCACAGACCCCCCCCCAGCCCATAACAGTGCCGTCCACAGACCCCCCCCAGCCCATAACAGTGACATCCACAGACCCCCCCCAGCCCATAACAGTGACATCCACAGACCCCCCCCAGCCCATAACTGTGCCATCCACAGATCGCCCCCGCCGCCAGTATACAAATATAAGATGTTATATTCATTTATTGGTTATTAAACATGCCCCCTCAGTCCTATTACTACCTTACATCCTAATCGCTTCTGTAGAATTCAGGCAGCCCAAGCCGGGCGGCCGGCGCGTCTCTCACTGACGTCACTTGCCTGCGCCGCCTGCTTCATTCAGGCACATGACAAGAGTTACGCTGCCGCCCGCCTGGCCTGCCTGAATTCTACAGATGCGATTAGGATGTAAGGTAGTAATAGGAATGAGGGGGCATGTTTAATAACCAATAAATGAATATGACATCTTATATTAGTATACCGGAGGGGCGGGGCTATACTACACTGACTGCACCGCCCCGCCGCTATTGCCAGCCCCCAGATCCTCCTCCGAGTCCCCGCTCGCTCCTACATCGCAGCTTGCGATGTAAAACGGCAAGCATTCGCCCCATAAGACGCAGGGGCATTTCTCCCCCATTTTGGGGGAAGAAAAAGTGCGTCTTATGGGGCGAACTCACATGTGCCAGCAGAGACAGACTCGCGTGCCATGCCGGGCACGCGTGTCGGGGGTTGCCGACCCCTGACCTAGAGGCTCGGTCTACTCACACAAAATGCCGCCCAGCGCGTCCCTACAGCCCGCCCATCTCCTCTGGAATGCCATCCTCCCTCTGAGCCAGCAGACGAGTTCTTGCACCTGCGCCGTGCGCGTCTGTATTTGGCGCAGGCGCAGTGAATGTCTGACCGCTCCCTGCACAGACATCTCCACTGCGACTGCGCCGATGACCGAGATGTCTGTGCAGGCAGCGGTCAGACATATCTTGCGCCTGCGCCGAATACAGACGCGCACAGCGCAGGCACGAGAATTCGTCCGCTGGCTCAGATGGAGGATGGCATTCAAGAGGAGATGGGCGGGCTTAACGGACGAGCGGGGCGGCATACAATGTGAGTAGACCGAGCCTCTAGGTGCTCAAGAGACGCCCGCATAGCACCTAGAGGCTCATTAGCATATCAATAAAAGTTTGTTTTTTAGACAAACGGCTGCACACAAAAGGTATTATAATAGCATTGTTTGGTAGAGCAAGTGGTAGAAACCCTTTAACTGTGGCTTTCACTGTGACTGCCCCTTTAACTGTGGCTTTCACTGTGACTGCCCCTTTAACTGTGGACTTCACTGTGACTGCCCCTTTAACTGTGGCTTTCACTGTGACTGCCCCTTTAACTGTGGCTTTCACTGTGACTGCCCCTTTAACTGTGGCTTTCACTGTGACTGCCCCTTTAACTGTGGCTTTCACTGTGACTGCCCCTTTAACTGTGGCTTTCACTGTGACTGCCCCTTTAACTGTGGACTTCACTGTGACTGCCCCTTTAACTGTGGCTTTCACTGTGACTGCCCCTTTAACTGTGGCTTTCACTGTGACTGCCCCTTTAACTGTGGCTTTCACTGTGACTGCCCCTTTAACTGTGGCTTTCACTGTGACTGCCCCTTTAACTGTGGCTTTCACTGTGACTGCCCCTTTAACTGTGGCTTTCACTGTGACTGCCCCTTTAACTGTGACTTTCACTGTGACCGCCCCTTTAAGCAGTAAAGAAATATGGCTGGGTTGTTATGGAAACCTGGAGTAAAACTGTGTTTATGGCAGTTGGGCTTTGAAGAGAAAGAATTGCAGGCTTGTATATGGGGGGGGGGGGGATTTCTTTTGGGAATATCTCAGTAACGGTACATCCTAGAGAGCTGAGACCCGGTCTAAAACCTTCCCGGACACCTGATGTACCTGTGTGCCAAATTTGGTGAAGATCGGTCCAGTCGTTTGGTCGCGCATAGACAGACAGACAGAAATTCATTTTTATATATACACTGCGTGCAGAATTATTAGGCAAATGAGTATTTTGACCACATCATCCTCTTTATGCATGCTGTCTTACTCCAAGCTGTATAGGCTCGAAAGCCTACTACCAATTAAGCATATTAGGTGATGTGCATCTCTGTAATGAGAAGGGGTGTGGTCTGATGACATCAACACCCTATATCAGGTGTGCATAATTATTAGGCAACTTCCTTTCCTTTGGCAAAATGGGTCAAAAGAAGGACTTGACAGGCTCAGAAAAGTCAAAAATAGTGAGATATCTTGCAGAGGGATGCAGCACTCTTAAAATTGCAAAGCTTCTGAAGCGTGATCATCGAACAATCAAGCGTTTCATTCAAAATAGTCAACAGGGTCGCAAGAAGCGTGTGGAAAAACCAAGGCGCTAAATAACTGCCCATGAACTGAGAAAAGTCAAGCGTGCAGCTGCCAAGATGCCACTTGCCACCAGTTTGGCCATATTTCAGAGCTGCAACATCACTGGAGTGCCCAAAAGCACAAGGTGTGCAATACTCAGAGACATGGCCAAGGTAAGAAAGGCTGAAAGACGACCACCACTGAACAAGACCCACAAGCTGAAACGTCAAGACTGGGCCAAGAAATATCTCAAGACTGATTTTTCTAAGGTTTTATGGACTGATGAAATGAGAGTGAGTCTTGATGGGCCAGATGGATGGGCCCGTGGCTGGATTGGTAAAGGGCAGAGAGCTCCAGTCCGACTCAGACGCCAGCAAGGTGGAGGTGGAGTACTGGTTTGGGCTGGTATCATCAAAGATGAGCTTGTGGGGCCTTTTCGGGTTGAGGATGGAGTCAAGCTCAACTCCCAGTCCTACTGCCAGTTTCTGGAAGACACCTTCTTCAAGCAGTGGTACAGGAAGAAGTCTGCATCCTTCAAGAAAAACATGATTTTCATGCAGGACAATGCTCCATCACACGCGTCCAAGTACTCCACAGCGTGGCTGGCAAGAAAGGGTATAAAAGAAGAAAATCTTATGACATGGCCTCCTTGTTCACCTGATCTGAACCCCATTGAGAACCTGTGGTCCATCATCAAATGTGAGATTTACAAGGAGGGAAAACAGTACACCTCTCTGAACAGTGTCTTGGAGGATGTGGTTGCTGCTGCACACAATGTTGATGGTGAACAGATCAAAACACTGACAGAATCCATGGATGGCAGGCTTTTGAGTGTTCTTGCAAAGAAAGGTGGCTATATTGGTCACTGATTTGTTTTTGTTTTGTTTTTGAATGTCAGAAATGTATATTTGTGAATGTTGAGATGTTATATTGGTTTCACTGGTAAAAATAAATAATTGAAATAGGTATATATTTGTTTTTTGTTGAGTTGCCTAATAATTATGCACAGTAATCGTCACCTGCACACAGATATCCCCCTAAAATAGCTAAAACTATAAACAAACTAAAAACTACTTCCAAAAATATTCAGCTTTGATATTAAGGAGTTTTTTGGGTTCATTGAGAACATGGTTGTTGTTCAATAATAAAATTAATCCTCAAAAATACAACTTGCCTAATAATTCTGCACTCCCTGTATAAGAGACTAGCAGAAGGACCCAGCTTCGCACGGGTATATTTCATCTATTTAATTTTATGTTTCCGTGTGTCATAAAAAAATATCAACAGTTTCCCCCATAACAGTGCCCGCCCCTTTAACTGTAACTTTCACTGTGACTGCCCATATATATATATATATATATATATATATACATATATATATATATATGAGATTATATAAAGCTTAGTGTGTATGTATGTATGTATATATGTATGTCCACTAAAGGAATCCGCATCGTTGCATTTACAATCACGAAATTTGGCACACAGGTACATCAGGTGTCCGGGAAGGTTTTAGACCAGGTCTCAGCTTTCTAGGACGTACCGTTTCTGAGATATTCCCAAAAAATGCAAATATTGCACATCACATGACCTACATTAGCCAATAGAAGCCTGCAGGTCTTTCTCTTCATATCCCAACTGCCATACACACGCTCACATGTCCCTTATCAGCCAATAGAAGCTTGCAGGTCCTTAGTCTCCACATACACACAGTTTTAAACCAGATTTCCATAACAACCCAGCCATTTTTCTTCACTGCTGCGGGTCAGCTTTAAAGGAGCAGGGCGCTGTGGATGACACTATTAAGGGAGCGGAGTGCTGTGAAGTCACAGTTCAGGGGCAGGTAGGCTCGCCAATCAGGCCACCTCAAAAGACAGACTTAAAACCCCCGCCCCCAGGTCCCGCTAAGCCACGCCCCCTCCCCCTCCGCAGCCGACGGGGATTGAAAAAATGAAGGTTAAAATCAACTTCTGTCAGCTGCAGGGGTGGGTGACTTTCTCCCTGCAGCTCACGGTCAGACAGCATAGTGCTGCTGTCTGAGAGTGAGCTGTTCAAAAGAACATCCCTGTGTCTGTCCAGGCCCTGCGCCGGACGGAGGACAGGGAGATTGAAAGCCGGACTGTCCGGCCTAAAACCAGCCCTCTGGCCACCCTAGGGGCAGGCTGCTGTGGAGGTCACAGTTAAGGGGACGGTCCGCTATGGAGGGCAGTGTTAAAAGGCAGATTGCTGTAGAGGCCACTGTTAAGGGGACGAGGTGTTGTGAATATCACTGTTAGGCCTCATGCACACGACCGTTGTGTGCATCCGCGGCCGTTGTTCCGTTTTCAGTTTTTTTTCGCGGACCCATTGACTTTCAATGGGTCCGTGGAAAAATCGGAAAATGCACCGTTTGGCTTCCGCGTCCGTGATCCGTTTTTCCAGTCCGTGAAAAAAATAGGACCTGTCCTATTTTTTTCACGGACAACGGTTCACGGACCCATTCAAGTCAATGGGTCTGTGAAAAATCACGGATGCACACAAGATAGTCATCCGTGTCCGTTTTTCCTATCATTTTCAATGCAAACTTGACTTAGTTTTTTTTTTCACTTTTCATGTCCGTGGATCCTCCAAAAATCAAGGAAGACCCACGGAAGAAAAAACGGTCACGGAACAACAGAAATCCGTTTTGCGGACCGCAAAAAAAAACGGTCGTGTGCATGAGGCCTTAAGGAGATGGGAATATTGAGTTTAATTGATATTAATTGGTGCTGCCATTTTGACTGCCTCCACCATATGCAGGCCCCAGATCTAAACATTTTTAGACTGAGGTACAGTACTTTGAAACAGTGATATCACAAGGGTGCAGGTCTATGAAATCCTTCTGTTTTTCAACCAGGACACTCAGAAGGATATTTGGGCTTATTTGGTCAGATCACCTGGTTAAAGCAGTTGCCAACCTAGTTTTTTTTTTTTTGGGGAAACTCCCTCTCGCTAGGTCCCAGATCCTTCGCTCCTCTGCTTCCTTGCTCTGTTTTGACACTCGTGCAGCCGATCTCTGACCTGCTCCCCTTGCATCATGGCAATTGATTACCTCTGTGCTGTCATAGTGAATGTTGACAGCAGGGCACCTGAGTGATGCAGCCAAAGCTGGGGAGCTATGGAGCTGGGACCCAGCGATGGGGAGCATTTAAGTTGGCTTCCCTTTGCAGATCTGCTCAGAGTGGCTGGTTGTCAAAACCCCCCAAAAAGTGACCATCTCCTTTAAGGTCCTCTAAATATTCACTGGTAGGCAGCAAGACCTGCCAGAAATGAGGCACAGAAGGGTAGTCAAGTGGCAGTCATGGGAGATCAGGGAGGGGTGACAAATCCAAGATGTTAGTCAAGACTCAAGAGGCCGAACCAGAGTCGGGCTCAAAACACAGGCAGGCTGAACAATCCAAGCAGTGTCCGGAAGTGGCAGCTGATACTCAGGAATGGGTCATGAGGCCACCAGCAAATATTAACATCATTGGAACATAGCATTTTCTCCGATGGGTTGCATAGGAGCAACGCTGGAGTCTGAAGAGGCACATAACACACATTCCGAGAACAATTCAGTTGTAAACCAATATATTACCCATGTCTTACAAAATGCAGGTTATTCATATACAACCATCATCTTTGCTAATTTAGAAAAGCAGAATAGAAGTCAGCACAGCCCAATGTTCCATGTTCCAACAGGTCTGCATCCTAGACTGGACCTAACCTGGGGAATGCTGTCTCATCCTTAAACACATTCATTTTTATGTAAATGCAAGTCAACTAGCCATACTGGACACTACAGTTAATTAAAAACAGAAGACGAACAAAGTAATAAACTCCATTTGTTTTTCTAGGCAGGCTGCCAGGGCCTGGAAGGCTTCCAAAGCTACCAGCTGGTAAATAGGATATATGCACAGCAGGGCGCCAATACTCTGTAGAGTGTAAACAGATGGAATCAATAGAGAAAGACAAGTTAGACTGCGCTACTGCAGGAATACAGCCAGAACGCACAACCTCACTGTCTAGATACTTATCCTGTTCCAGTTCATTTAGTAGCGAATGTCTCTTGATATCTGCTCATCTGTGTCTTTTTTTTTTTATCTTCTTCGTCTTTCTTCTACAATGACAATTTCAAGATAATAATGCAGAAGAAAAAAAGGAAAAAACAATGGCCCATACAATTGTCCATATTGCCTACCTGTGCCCTCGTGTTTGGCCCATGCCTACATGTAGGTGGTGGTCTTTTATTGACCTAACTGCAGGCGAGGGTTTTCTGTGACCAGTTCACCCATGTAGGCCTCTGAGAAGACTTCAATAAAAAGGGCCCCTCAGGGGAACGATTTTCCAGTTTGATTGCCTGCTTCATATTGTTATGGAAATATTCTGAGTGCTGAGATCCCTTAATGGAGCCATAAACTGGTAGAGATTGTGGTCGATTTTCAAAGTCAGTCAAAGGACAAGGAGTTTGTTTAGTGGTTAATAGAGCAGTGTATCAAACATTGACACAGAAAATATATTTTATTTTATTATACGTTATTCAAATTGTACGGGGGCCAGGATTATTTTAAAATTGTTTCTATTCGAACTGAGAGGTGGGCCTTACCGGTGAGGTGCTCACAGTTCTTAATATGGCACGGCATGTCTTCCAAATTTCCCCGAATCAGTAGGATAATCCTTTTGTCCCACACAATGGAGAGTACTGGGGCATATTGGCTTTTACTTGGCTCTTTGTGACTGGGACCATGGCTAGCAGTGGGACACTGTGGCTAGCATTATGGTTGGCACTGTTAGAGTATGTTCGTATGGCGGAAAAAAACATGCTGGAAAAATCAATTGTGTATTTGCTGCATAATATGGCCGACCCTCACATCTGCAGTTTTGCCATGGAGCAAAACACGAATTAGCCCCATTCATCGTTCCTTCTTGATGCGGTTTTGAAGAACATTGGGAGATGGAAAAGATGCATTTTTCACACACACTGAAATCCCCATGGAAAATCCACCACGTAAACATGTTTTTTGGGGAGACATAATAGGACTAAAAGAATTTGCTGCAGCACACTATCGGCACCAGATTTACATGACCCTCTTTTAACGTGGATGATGACCCCGATCCATTGTGTAAAGCCAAGTCTAGTCCATTGAAGCTACTGATTTCATCGAGCTTCTGCAAAAGGGTGTATCCAGACTTGGCAATAGCAATTAAATCGTTCCTTCACTTTGAACAATTGAGGCTTTTTAGAAAGATCCCTTGACAATTAACTGCTTACTCTCCTTTCCCTTCTGAGGACAAAAATATGGTGGCGGTCTAGAGGAATAGCTGTCAGATAAACAAGTGTTCAGCCAATAGCTATCTAAAGTATACTGACAGCTTAAGGGTCCATTCACATGACCGTATTTTTTTGTCCGCATCTGTTCCGCAAATTTGCGGATTGGATGCTGACCCATTCATTTCAATGGGGCTGCAAAAGATGCAGACAGCACACCATGTACTCTCAGCATTCGCATTTCCGTTCCGCCGTCCCACAAAAAAGATAGAACATGTCCTATTCTTGTCCGTTTTTGCAGACAAGAATAAGCATTTCTATCATAGGGAAGGAAGTTCCAATCTGCAAAATGCAGAGCAGACAGTGCCGGTATCAGTGTTTTACGGATCCAGAATTTCCAGTCCCCAAAAAGGAAGTGTTCAGTTTACCTGCAGCGCCACTGTAGAAAAGGATAAGCATTACACAATGACCATTCCAATTAATGGGTTGTCTGTGTAATGCAGGACAGGAGAGGTCCTCCAGGGCCCTTTGATGGGTCGTGTACAGAGGACACTGCTATATTAACTCTGACTACCCTACTTTGTTGTATGAAAATGGTTTTTAACAGTGGACAACCACTCAGAGGTGGACTGGGAACTTTAAGTGGCCCTAGAAAAAATACTAAAGGTAGCCCCGTTTTGTAGTTGGGTCTAAATTGATGGAAGGCAAGGCCAACACAATAGCCGGGGCCAGCAATACCATATTGTGGCACATTATACCACCCCAACACAGCCAAGTACCCCAGTCCATAACAAAATACTGCCAGCAGCACAAAATACATCCCCAAAAACTTCCACTGGCCGGCCGGGAGGAGGGCTCGGGCGGCCACCTGGGCAAATTTCCTTGTGAGGCCTATTGCCAATCCGCCCCTAAAACCACTTTAACCAGTAGACTGAATATCATGGATGGTAATAAAGCTCACACCAGTGGGAAAAAATGAAAGGCTGTTTTCTCTTTCTGAATGTGCTCCTGTGCTCATTTTCCCTCCTTGTTAGGCAATTCACTTTGTGTTTTCTGACAAGTAACGTGGGGGAACGGGGAGGTGACAACGGCTATGAGTATATTTCAAGTTAGGAAAAGTGGTTGTCACTTTTCAAGCCCCTTCGAACTTTGACCTGGCGAATCTGAATATCTTTATTACACCAGTGACTACTAGAATACTGCTCCCTATGGACAAGAATTTTTATACCAGAATTTTGTAGATAAGACTTCTTACTACCAACTGTTACCATAATATTATTTTCTTATGAGGAACTCTGATCTGATGCTTGCCCTTCTTCCACCAACAGATATCTAAGAATCTGAAGAACTTTGTTAGGTCCTGTCGGCTCTTTGATTACAATCAAAATGGACAAATCCAGAAACATGAACTTCGACGGGTCCTAGAAAATTACTGTTTCAAGATGAAAAATGTTGAGTATGAAAAGTAAGTGTGCTGTGCAGCTATATGGTTCTGGTCATATTAACCCCTTCACAACCAAACTGTTTTGGCCCTAAAGGTCCAGACACTAGCAATTTTTTTTAATGACAGGCTGTTTTATATCTTTTTTTTTTTATAGAAATATTTTTATTTTCTAGTTTTATTAGTGCACAGAATGCACAACCTCACTGTCTAGATACTTATCATGTTCCAGTTCATTTAGTAGCGAATGTCTCTTGATATCTGCTCATCTGTGTCTTTTTTTTATCTTCTTCGTCTTTCTTCTACAATGACAATTTCAAGACAATAATGCAGAAGAAAAAAAAGGAAAAAAACAATGGCCCATACAATTGTCCATATTGCCTACCTGTGCCCTCATGTTTGGCCCATGCCTACATGTAGGTGGTGGTCTTTTATTGACCTAACTGCAGGCGAGGGTTTTGTGTGACCAGTTCACCCATGTAGGCCTCTGAGAAGACTTCAATAAAAGGGCCCCTCAGGGGAACGATTTTCCAGTTTGATTGCCTGCTTCATATTGTTATGGAAATATTCAGAGTGCTGAGATCCCATAGTGGAGCCATAAACTGGTAGAGATTGTGGTCGATTTTCAAAGTCAGTCAAAGGACAAGGAGTTTGTTTAGTGGTTAATAGAGCAGTGTATCAAACATTGACACAGAAAATATATTTTATTTTATTATATGTTATCCAAATTGTACGGGGGTCAGGATTATTTTAAAATAGTTTCTATTTGAACTGAGAGGTGGGCCTTACCGGTGAGGTGCTCACAGTTCTTAATATGGCACGGCATGCCTTCCAAATTTCCAAAAATCAGTAGGATAATCCTTTTGTCCCACTGTGGCATATTGGCTTTTACTTGGCTCTTTGTAACTTTGGGACCATGGATAGCAGTGGGACACTGTGGCTAGCATTATGGTTGGCACTGTTAGAGTATATATATATATATATATACAGTTGCAAGACAAAGTATGTGAACCCTTTGGAATGATATGGATTTCTGCACAAATTGGTCATAAAATGTGATCTGATCTTCATCTAAGTCACAACAATAGACAATCACAGTCTGCTTAAACTAATAACATAAAGAATTAAATGTTACCATGTTTTTATTGAACACACCATGTAAACATTCACAGTGCAGGTGGAAAAAGTATGTGAACCCTTGGATGTAATAACTGGTTGAACCTCCTTTGGCAGCAATAACTTCAACCAAACGTTTCCTGTAGTTGCAGATCAGACGTGCACAACGGTCAGGAGTAATTCTTGACCGTTCCTCTTTACAGAACTGTTTCAGTTCAGCAATATTCTTGGGATGTCTGGTGTGGATCGCTTTCTTGAGGTCATGGCCACAGCATCTCAATCGGGTTGAGGTCAGGACTCTGACTGGGCCCCTCCAGAAGGCGTATTTTCTTCTGTTTAAGCCATTTTGTAGTTGATTTACTTCTATGGTTTGGGTCGTTGTCCTGTTGCAACACCCATCTTCTGTTGAGCTTCAGCTGGTAGACAGATGGCCTTAAGTTCTCCTGCAAAATGTCTTGATAAACTTGGGAATTCATTTTTCCTTCGATCATAGCAATCCGTCCAGGCCCTGATGCAGCAAAGCAGCCCCAAACCATGATGCCCCCACCACCATACTTCACAGTTGGGATGAGGTTTTGATGTTGGTGTGCTGTGCCTCTTTTTCTCCACACTTAGTGTTGTGTGTTTCTTCCAAACAACTCAACTTTGGTTTCATCTGTCTACAGAATATTTTGCCAGTATTGCTGCGGAACCTCCAGGTGCTCTTGTGCAAACTGTAAACGTGCAGCAATATTTTTTTGGACAGCAGTGGCTTCCTCTGTGGTATCCTCCCATGAAATCCATTCTTGTTTAGTGTTTTGCATATCGTAGATTCGCTAACAGGGATGTTAGCATATGCCAGAGACCTTTGCAAGTCTTTAGCTGACACTCTAGGATTCTTCTTCACCTCATTGAGCAGTCTGCGCTGTGCTCTTGCAGTTATCTTTACAGGACGGCCACTCCTAGGGAGAATAGCTTTCTCCATTTATAGACAATTTGTCTTACCATGGATTGATGAACAGCAAGGCTTTTGGAGATACTTTTATAACCCTTTCCAGCTTTATGCAAGTCAACAATTCTTAATCGTAGGTCTTCTGAGAGCTCTTTTGTGCGAGGCATCATTCACATCAGGCAGTGCTTCCTGTGAAAAGCAAACCCAGAACTGGTGTGTGTGTTTTTTATAGGGCAGGGCAGCTGTAACCAACACCTCCAATCTCATCTCATTGATTGGACTCCAGTTGGCTGACACCTCACTCCAATTAGCTCTTGGAGATGTCATTAGTCTAGTGGTTCACATACTTTTTCCACCTGCACTGTGAATGTTTACATGGTATGTTCAATAAAAACATGGTAACATTTATTTCTGTGTGTTATTAGTTTAAGCAGACTATGACTTAGATGAAGATCAGGTCACATTTTATGAACAATTTGGGCAGAAATCCATATCATTCCAAAGGATTCACATACTTTTTCTTGCAACTGTATATATGCAATTTTTTATATTTTTTTGCATCCATGGGTTTCTTATTTTTTTTTTGTCATTTTGAAATGTAATATGTATAGTATAGGTTTTATTACTTCTTTGCATATTTTTTAGCATAATAGGTTCCCCATAAGGTCATAAAAGACCTCTGGGGGACAGTCACATATTGTATTTTATTTATATTTTTCAGTTTTCCAAGGTTACAGCCTAATTTATAAAGGAAAACAGCCCCCCTGGGAGACATTAGTCATTGGCAGAGCTGATCCGGGTCTACTACATGATTGTTGGGTCCAATAGGGGCAGTGATGCTTTTGCTACCTCTATTTACTACAACATGCTCAATGAATGCTATGTACTGTAGGCTAGAAAAGGGAAGACAGATGGGGTTACAAACCACATATATCTTATCCTCAGGGTCCCTGGTTGTCAGCCAGCCAGACACCTAACCTGCTCTTGCTAAAGTGCAAGAGCTTTAAACCTGTGCCGGACTTTTATAGTTGTGAGTTTAGTGCAGGGGCCACACATTGTACAATTACGGTACTTGATCGTAAACGGGTTAATTTTAAGGATTTCCGCCATTAACTGTCATGTCATATATTCAAAATCAGCAGCACATCTCAAGATGAGGTAAGGAGATGCAGGTAGGTACAGCATCAGGTTTATGGATCTAAAAGAGTCATCTCAAGCTCGGCTGGATATATGGGCTTCTCATAAAAAAAAATTCCAGTTGATGGGCCAAGTTAATTTCAAATATGAGACAATACAAAATTATTGTATATGGCACCAAATACCTGTTACTGTACATCCAGTGATGTCTCCCCTGAGGTAAACATTTGTTTTCCTCATGTTTTCCATTCAGACCAGACCTCCTTGATGACTTCTTTCATCCATGTGTCATCTCTGCAGAATTTGGCACACAGACGTCTGTGTTCCCCGGTGTTCCAATATTGTCATCCTGACGCTACTTCCAATACTGTGTCTGCTGTGCTACCCAATTCCCACACACACTATGTGTAGTGCCCCCATAGTAATAGTGGTCCCAGGCTGCTTTCAATAGTAATAATAGTGCCCCCTACACTACCCCAATTTGTTCGCGACCACATCTTTGCACTGCCTGAGAGCTTGCGCAGGAGGTCGCAATGATGTCATTGTGACCTCCTGCTCCATTCTACCACCTCATAGTCTTCAGGCCTAGTGGCCTGTGGCCTATGAGGCTGAACAGTAAGGACAGGAGCCATAGGCCCCCTGGCCTGCTGTAAACTGCCTCCCCCTCAGAAGCAGATTGCCCGCCGCCTGAAGCGAGATGCGGCCCTGCTAGACACGGGCTGTAGAATAATTGCCTTACAGCACAAGAGCCTCGTGTTTGAGAACCTTGGTCTAAAACCATATTTTCAAGACCGTGGAACATATTACCATCTATATAAGCACACTTAAGATTTGGTTTAAGATGCCTCTCAGTTGCCACTAATAATTGGTCAAATTATACTGCTTCATCACTTTTGGGACAAGAAAGTACATTACATGAGCAGAAAATGTTATCAAAAATAAGAAATGAAAATGTAAGAAAAATAAGCGGATAACTAAAACAATTAAAACAAGTCCATACATATAACAGTCAGGAATAGCTGCAGGAAGCTGTAATTACTTTCTATGATGAGGACAGCAGATTCTTCAGGGTCCTTCAGTGTACCTGGAAAATAAAGTGGCGTTACCTTCTTCTGACCAAAGAAGCAGTTCATCTTGGCACAAATCGAGAGCAATACAGGACATGTAGTACCGCACTGTACTGTAAAGAGGTGCTTCTAGACAGCCAATACAGAGGTTTTACCAGATAAATTACCATATTGATTGGTTTGATCAGAGTCTGAGACATTGTATGTTGAGTCTAATTTCAACTTATGATGGTCCAGGAAAGACCATTGTATGTTGGAAATACTGTATCCTGAGGCCTTTGTATCTTGAGGGACCACCGTACTGCAGTAATTCTGCCACATGTGAGCACACCCATACAATGACCCCAAGGCCTGTAAATGTGCTCTTCAGGACTATAGAAATGCAAGATAGTAACCACATTAGAACTGTGGTGGTGACCACATTGGTGGTCACTCATCTTACTCATAATGGGACAAAGATGGGTTTTCTCATCAGACATATTAATTGCACATCGATTGGATATGTCTGATGGGTGTCTACCTTCTTTGACCACCTCCCATTCCCGTCCAGGTGCTGTGTACAAGCTCCAATACAGCCCCATTCACTTGTAAAATGAGGTAATATGTATTTGCAGTGCAAATAATCCCACTCCCAATCTAAAGCAGATTTTTGTCCTATGAACCGAATTTGGCACGGTTTTGTGAGGATCACCCCTCTAGAAGAAGACTTTTGGGTGGTTGTCTCAACGAGGTTGCACTATGTTAGAGAACTGCAATTTTCCTTTCAGACTGTCTACATGTCGAAACTTCACTTCCAAGGATTTTTCAGTAAGGGCAACCCCTTTCCAATAGACTAGTTGTCAGTTATCCAGGAGGTCACAGGAAGTTCCGCTAGGTCCTCTTCATGTGTGTATCAGAGAATCTCTCAGCAGGTACAGATTAGGGCTGGGCGATTTTGGCAAAATGAATAAAAAAAAAAAAATCCTGATTATTTTCAATTTAAAGGGAATCTGTCAGCTCCAAAACACCCACTAGAGCATACAATATCAGGTGTAAATGATGCGGAGTCCCATTATCTATTTTTATCTTCATACTCATTCTGACGCTGTGTTCCCACAAAGCAGCAGTAAAATGCATGGAGAGGACTCTCCTTTGAGTCCTCTCCATTATGTATTTGTGCACAGGAGTCGGTGCTTTCACTGCTGGATTGTCAGAGCACAGCGCCAGAATGCAAGTGAGTATGAAGATAAAAATTACATAACCGGACTTGGTTAATGGTGTAGACGGCAGGGGCTGAACACACTATACCGCATGCGCTGACAAAAAAAATCAATTATTAGATTTTTCAAAAAGCAACATTGTGGGTCTCTAAAAAGGCAAATAAATCGAAATAATTTGATCGCCCAGCCCTAGCACAGATTTAAACTGAAATTTATACACATCAGCCATGGAGTATTCATGTGTTTTTAGGTTCTCCAGCAGTCTAAGGTGAAGCAGTGAGACCTACTCTTCACTGTTCAGTCCTGGACAAAGAAACTCTCCTTCTATTACAGACGCAGCACAGTTTAGTCACAGTCATAATGTATTAACTGGATGTGATAGCTCACCGAGTGTGTTAAAGGGGTTGTCCAAGTTATTTTTATTAATGACCTATCCTCAGGATAGGTCATCAATATCAGATCGGCGAGGGTCCGGCACCCTGCACCCCCGTCAATCAGTTGTTTGAAGAGAAGGCGTGCGCCATGCCAGCGCTGCCTCCTATTTATTGTCGCATCCGCAGCAGTGAAAAGGTGTAATTACACTTACGCTGTCCAATTCATTTCAATGGGACGGCTCCCTCCTATACACTTTTATATAGGCCCATCACTGTGGATGTGATGAAGCAGGTAAACAATGAAGATGAGGCAGCGCTGGCACGGCGCGCGCCTTCTCTCAAACAGCTGATCGCCGGGGGTGCTGGGTGTCGGACCCCAGGCAATTTGATAACGTTGACCTATCCTGAGGATAGGTCATCATTAAAAATAACTTGCACAACCCTTTTAACTATGCTACATCTGTACCTCCATAGACTCTAACACTATTTACCGCCTCTCTCCACCATCAGTACCTTGTTCAAGTTTTCAAAAAATGTCCCTATTGTTTCAAACCCCTCTTGTATAAGGAAACGCTCTTCTCTTATAGATGCCATTAATAATCGGGGATACTAAGTGGAAATAAAAACACATCTGCCATGCTTAGGTTTAGTCAGAATGCTGAGATATTTCACAGATCATCACTTAGATGAATACCGGGGTTTATAATCTGTGCGTCTTCTACGTTCGACTCGAGCAGAAAGTTACCGCCAGATAAAGCACCCATTATCATTAAAGTCGTATGTTATTAGAACTGAACATCCTCAATGTGACAGCATTGGAGAGGCAACATTACTGCTGGTATCCTGCCCCCAAATAAAACTATGCAGGTTAATTCAATTAAAAGAATACCCAGTGTCTGTCACAGAGCTCTCCTGTTCCCTGGCCAAAATCCCGTTGGCATTCTGAAATTAGGAAAGCAATAACCCATCGCACTGTTTTATTTCACACAAAACCCAGCGTTTTTCACCGCAATCTGAAGACAGCTTAGATCCTTAAATTGAATTTGTATCCATTCCAGAATCAAATAAGCAGTAAATTATAAAACGCCTGCACAGTTTTCAATTAAACTGCAAAGACACAAGGCAAAGGGTTTAAAAAGAGAGAGTGAGCGCAGTGGGTGGATAGTGGGGGTGGTGGTGGTGGCGGGGAGGGAAAACAATTCATTGCTCCGCAGCCCCCCCCTCCCCCTCCCTTGAGCACGTTACAAGTCGGTGCGCTTAACGTAGAGAAGGAATAAAGAGAGTAGTGAAAAGTACCAGTGCTGTAACTTTTCATGTCGGTAATAAAGAAACGCTTGCATGCAGAGCAATATAAAAAAATCTAATGTATGGAAATATGAGGAGGAAAGAAAAATGGAAAATTAAAGGAATGCTGAATAGTAATAATATGTGCAGAAATGAAGGAGCTGTATCTCAGGACAAGGGAACATGTACAGTGTATTACAAGTAGGTCCAGACTAGTACGTGCCACACATCCTCATTGCCGGGGCAGTTCTACCAATACAACCAGCACTCTCCAAGTAAGATTAGGCCGTTCTACCAATACAACCAGCACTCTCCAAGGAAGATTAGGCCGTTCTACCAATACAACCAGCACTCTCCAAGGAAGATTAGGCCGTTCTACCAATACAACCAGCACTCTCCAAGGAAGATTAGGCAGTTCTACCAATACAACCAGCACTCTCCAAGTAAGATTGGGCCTTTCTACCAATACAACCAGCACTCTCCAAGTAAGATTAGGGGCTGCTAACAAAGTAAATGTTGGGAACACAAGGCTGGTTGTAGTGTCCATCAGCACATTCCAACAAATTCCCTGTTCCCTTATTATCCCAACAGTTGTTGCGACAATTTAACCTTGGCAGTGAAGATATTGTTGTGGAACTCTTTAACAGCTTCAGTGTGTCCACTGGGAAGGAGTCAACTTGAGATGATGCCTTTTTTCTCCAAACATGTTGCCTTGTGTTGTCCTTTTTGTGCATGGCTTACATTCGGGGATCTCAAGACTTAGATCTCACCTCTTTACATCTCACTGAGCGATGATTATAAGATCCTATTATAAGCATCACTGTCTGTTTATCTCTCTCTCTAGATTTTGGAGTCACTACTGTATAGGTAAGAAGCACACCATGGACTACAAGGAGCTTCTGCGAAATCTTGGCATTAATGTAGAACAGCAGAACAAACCTGGGCAGGAGAGTGTGGCACAAGGTAACAATGAGCATGAAAGGGAAAGCTTCTTCCAAATATCTTTAAATACATGGAAGCAATTCATTTGAAATCATGAAATTATTATTATTATTTATTATTAAAGCGCCATTCATTCCATAGCGCTGTACATGTGATAAGCGGTGCACATACATAATACAGACAATCGCACTAATCATAAACAAGACAAGTTACAAACTGGTACAAAAGGAGAGAGGGCCCTGCCCGTGAGGGCTTACAATCTACATGGTACGGGAGAAGGACACAGTAGGTGCGGGTGAAGTTGGTCATGGCGGTATAGAGGCAGCAGGGTCACTGGTTGTAGGCTTGTCTGAAGAGGTGGGTTTTCAGGTTTCTTTTGAAGGATTCCAATGTAGGTGAGAGTCTGATATGTTGGGGTAGCGAGTTCCAGAGTATGGGGGATGCACGGGAGAAATCTTGGAGTCAATTGTGGGAAGAGGCGATAAGAGGAGAGGAGAGAAGGAGGTCTTGTGAGGATCGGAGAGTGTGTGTGGGGATGTATCGGGAAAGTAGCTCCGAGATGTAGGGAGGGGACAGGTTATGGACGGCCTTGTATGTATTTGTTAGTACTTTGAAGTGAATTCGCTGGGCAATGGGGAGCCAGTGAAGGGATTGGCAGAGGGGAGAGGCAGAGGAATAATAGGATGAGAGGTGGATTAGTCGGGCAGAAGAGTTGAGGATAGATCGGAGGGGTGCGAGAGTGCTAGATGGAAGGCCACAGAGGAGAATGTTGCAGTAGTCTAGGCGGGAGATAATGAGGGCATGTACAAGAATTTTCGCAGAGTCAAAGTTAAGGAAAGCACGGATGCGGGAGATGTTTTTGAGTTGGAGGCGGCAGGTGGTGGAAAGAGCTTGGATTTGCGGTCGGAAGGAAAGTGCAGAATCAAAGGTCACTCCAAGGCAGCGGACTTTGTTGACCGGGGAGAGTGTGCAGCCATTGATCATGATAGATAGGTCTGCTGAGGGGGTTGAACAAGATGGGGGAAAGATTATAAATTCTGTCTTATCCATGTTAAGTTTTAGAAAGCGAGAGGCGAAGAAGGATGATATAGAAGATAGACATTGTGGGATTCGTGATAGTAAGGTGGTGATGTCTGGACCAGAGAGGTAGATTTGTGTGTCGTCAGCGTAGGAGTGATACTGAAAGCCATGGGACTCTATGAGCTGTCCCAGGCCAAAAGTGTAGATGGAGAAGAGCAGGGGTCCTAGGACAGAGCCTTGCGGGACACCAACAGAGAGGGAATGAGACGAGGAGGTGGTGCGAGAGTGGGAGACGCTAAACGTCCGGTCTGTGAGGTATGATGTGATCCAGAAGAGGGCCAGGTCGGTGATGCCAAGAGATGAGAGAGTTTGCAACAGAATGGAGTGGTCAACAGTGTCAAAGGCAGAGGACAGGTCAAGGAGAAGGAGGACAGAGTATTGTTTCTTGGTTTTGGCTGTCAGCAGGTCATTGGTGACTTTGGTAAGGGCAGTCTCGGTCGAGTGGTGGGGTCGGAAGCCAGATTGTAGGCGGTCAAAGAGGGAGCAGGAGGAGAGGTGGGAGGACAGTTCTGAATGGAAATGTTGTTCAAGTAGCTTTGAGGCATACGGAAGAAGTGATATGGGGCGATAACTGGACAAGGAAGATGGGTCAAGTGAAGGCTTTTTGAGGATGGGTGTAATGGTAGCATGTTTAAAAGCAGAGGGGAAGACACCAGAGTTGAGTGATAGGTTGAAGAGATGAGTTAGGGTTGGGATAAACACTGTGGTGAGGTTAGGGATGAGGTGGGATGGGATTGGGTCAAGTGCACAGGTGGTCAGATGAGATTTGGAGAGTAGAGTGGAGAGTTTTTCTTCTGTAATGGTGGAGAAGCAGGTTTTGGGAGAAGAGGACCGAGCAGTTGTGTAGAGGGTCTGTGGGGACTGTGTAGTGAAGCTTTCCCTGATGTGGACTATCTTTTGTTTGAAGTATTTGGCAAAGTCCTCAGCTGAGAAGAGAGGAGAGGGTGGGGGCGCTGGGGGACAGAGAAGGGAGTTAAAAGTGCTAAAAAGTTGTTTAGGGTTGTGTGACAGGGAAGATATGAGAGATGAGAAGTAGGCCTGTTTTGCATCAGCGAGTGAGTATTTAAATATGAGGAGGGATTGCTTGTATGTGGTGAGATGATCTTTAGAATGGGATTTCTTCCATTGCCGCTCAGCAGCCCTGGAAGCTTGTCTGAGTTTTTTGGTCAGGTTGGTGTGCCAGGGTTGTCTGTTGATTTTTCGGGTTTTGTTGTGTGTGAGGGGGGCAACAGTGTCCAGAGCTGTACTTATTGTGTTGTTATATAGGGTGGTAGCAGCTTCTGGGTCTTGGAGGGAGCATATGGTAGAGAGTGAGAGAAGAGAATCAGAAAGCAAGCAAAAGTCGAGATGTTTAAGGTTCCTGCGGGGGTGTGTTAGTGTGTGGACCGGGGGAGCAGCAGAAGAGACCAGTGAAGAGAAGGTGAGTAGGTTGTGGTCGGATAGGGGGAGAGGCGAATTAGAAAGGTTAGATAGGGAGCAGAGGCGGGTAAAGATCAGATCCAGAGTGTGACCATCTCTGTGGGTGGGAGCTGAAGACCACTGTGATAGGCCGAAGGAGGAAGAGAGCGATAAGAGTTTAGAGGCGGCCGAGTGGCATGTGTCAATAGGGATGTTGAAGTCACCCATGATGATCGTGGGGATGTCGGCAGAAAGAAAGTGTAGTAGCCAGGTGTTAAAGTGGTCAAGAAAGATAGTGGCTGGGCCTGGAGGGCGGTAAATGACGGCTACTTGAAGGTTAGAGGGAGAGTAGATGCGAACAGAGCATACTTCAAATGAGGTGAGTGTAATGGAGGGTGGCAGTGGAATTGGGCTGTACGAGCAGGTGTCTGATAGGAGAAGACCAACTCCTCCACCATGTTTGCAGCCGGGGCGGGGGGTGTGAGTGAATTGAAATCCACTATAAGAGAGTGCAGCAGGGGAGGCGGTGTCAGAGGGTGTCAGCCATGTTTCTGTGAGACCCAGAAAGGAAAGCTTTTGAGAGATGAACAGTTCATGAATGTATGACAGTTTGTTACAGACAGAGCGCGCGTTCCATAATGCTCCTGCAAGAGGAACCAAAGGAGCAGGGGTCAGAGAAATAGTTATTAGGTTTAAGGGGTTGCAGAAATTTGTAGAAGGAGATTTGTAGTGGGACATGGAGGTGATAGTGGGGATTTGCTGAGGGGGTCCAGGGTTTGGAGAGATATCACCAGCAGTAAGGAGAAGCAGAGAAAGTGTTAATAGATGAGAATAAGAGAGGGCATGAGGCGTGTGTGTGTGTTTGGGAAGGAAGTGTTTTATGTTGGCAAACAGGTTTGTGCAAGCGGTCAGATGAGAAGGTAAAATGTAGGAAGAGATGAATAGTTCCTTGATGGGTGAATGGATGTGGGGGTATTTCAGGAGGTGTTGGAAAAGTGGGAAGAGTAAGAGGAAAAATTGAAACATTGTTTGCATTAACTAATGTCTGTATTTACCTGTGGTCCCCTTCTGGTCCAATTCTGGTATAATTCAGTCTGTGCACTTAAGAGTGGCACTTGAGAGATGTGGCATTTGGAAAGACCATGCAATCACTTGAAGCTGTAACTTTGCCATTCGTGGAGGTTTTGAGTCAATATTGGTTGTTGGCTCAAACTGTCTTCTTAACGTAAGATATGTTATCAAATCTGCAAGAGAATCTATAATTTCATCCACTAAACAATCAGAATAATGGGCATAGACTTGCTTTTATGGGCTGCACTACAGAGCCAAGAATCAAAAAGATAATCACTAATGAGCGTTCATAGGAATGCTCGTTAGCGATTATCTGGCGGTGGATATGTACTACCGATTATCTAATGAACAGCGTAATTTAATCGTTTGTGCGTGCACAAAAATCATTGTTTACTGGCAGCAGATCGTGCTGTGTAAACACAATCTGCTGCTGGCCAAAGAGTCAGTATGGCGACGAGCGATGGCATTAGCAATCACTCCTCCCCATAATGTGGAGAAGATCGCTGCATGTAAATGCAGCTTACTCCTCTGCTGACGAGCAGGCGATTGTCGGGAAGAAACACTTCCTTCCCGACAATCTGCTGCTCTGTCGTCCTGTGTTAAGGGACCTGTAATGGGATTAATCTCTGTTTAGCTCCCTTTGTTCTGGTTATCAGAGGTGGACTTCACCATCTCCTCACATGTTTCTAAAGGTGGATTTACATGGCCCGATATTCAGGCAGATTATCGGGAATGAATAATAGTGTGCTGCCGATCACCCGATAAACGAGCGAAACGCTTGTTCATCAGTTGATCCTGTCGTTTGTGCAAGCACAAAAATGATCATTTCTGGGCAGCAGATCGTGCTTTCTAAACAGTGATCTGCTGCCCAGAAACAATGCAAATGTATGAGGACCAGCGATCGCGATCCCTAGTTCTCATACTGTGGAGGTGATCGCTGCATGTAGACGCAGCGATCTCCTTCACTGAACGAGCAGCTGACTGTCGGAAGAAACGTTTCCCTCCCGACCATTGGCTATAAGCTCGGCCCATGTAAACCCACCTTAAGACATCTCAGAGTATCCCTTTGATTCAGTTGCTAGAAGATTAAACTGGCCAAAAATCTCATCCCAGTGGGTCGGGCCAGTGCAGTAATTAAGCAGATCTTATATTTGCTGCAGTAGTAGTGATTTCCATGGAAAAATCATTCATATCTAAAGTGTAACAACTACATTTGGGTTGTCTGCCATTAACCTATACTTTAAAGGGGGTTCCCCGTTTAGAAAACCCATTTTCATATATCCTACAGTATTAGGAAATTCTGGAGCTAATAGAACGGGGGTCCCCTGTTCCGCATCCTTATCCCTTGGCCAGAGTAGAGAGCAGCTATAAAGGGCATCTCTCACTCTGGAGGACCTTCCTGTTCTGCCAGAGGTATGCCAAAATGACAGACTTGTCTTCCCCATAGAAGACTTTGGATACTTTACAGTGTAAGCTTGGATACTTTTTGTTGGTTCCACATTCGCTGAATATGTAAAATGTAACACTTCCTGCTTTTACCGTTTTTCCCTTCCATCTATTTTCAAGGGATCAACTTTCTACATGATAAGTGAGTGCTTTGGAAATCTATTTCCCACATTTCTAGTTCTTAGTACTTTTTCTGTTGTATTAAGCCGTTTTTTTTTTTATCTTACTTGCTATTGCTACTTTTCTTAAAGGCTTTGGACACCTTTGGTGACTTTTTTTACTGGAATTCATAGATTTTTAGCTAAAAATAATTTTGGTTATTGAGTTTTATTAAACGTTTTGCATCTGCAGTCTGCATGTATTCTTATACGTTGCAGTCTACTCAGTTTTCTTCATCGGTAAGTCCATCAAATGAGTGCTATGCAGTGGCGTCTCTAGCTTTCAAATTTTGGGGGGGCACACTGGGGGCCAGGACAAAAGTAGGGGTGGCAGCTATAACAACGATACATTTACACAAGTATGCTTAGAAATGCTGCAATACTTTACCCAATACCTAAAACGCAACAGGGAAGAAAAGTCCAGCTGTCTGTGGATGACACTTTTATAGAGAGGGGGATCTGTGGATGACACTGCTATGGGGGGGATCTGTGGATGCCACATACCGTATATAGCATCTTATGCTATATGTGTCATCCACAGATCCACCCCATGACAGTGTCATCCCCATTTCCCCCTCCATAACAGTGTCATCCACAGATCTCCCTCCCTATAACAGTGTCATCCACAGATCTCCCTCCCCGCCTCTCACAGGAGTGTACATATATAAAATAAACATATTTCACATGAACACTTACAATTACTTTGCTTGGCCCTTGGGGATCTCGGACGCCACTTCAACACTTTGGCCGGGGGCTCGGCAGAGCTGATGTTGTGTTTTATCCTAATGAGAAAGATTTCATAATAAGGATTTGGAGAAGGGGCAGAGGGATAGCAGAGCAGAGAGAGGCTGGTGCTGCTACTAGGGGGTCATACCATGGGGGAGTAATAAAACCCACCATAATGCCCCCCAGTAGAAATAATTCTCCTTATAATGTGCAAAACATACCCCCTTATGCCCCCAGTTGAGCTAATGTCCCCCATAATGTGCCAGTATAAAATACCCCTATATAGTGCACCAGTAAATGCCTCCATAGTGCTCCTCTCCCCCCTTCCTGCTAGTGCCCCCCATAATGTACCAGTATAAAATGTCCCATATATCGTGCCCCAGTAGATGCCCTCAGTGTCCCCCATAATTTACAAGTATAAAATACCCCTTCTTAGTGCCCCCCGTAGATGACTCCATAGTACTCCTCTCTCCCCTTCTCCATAGTACCCACCATAATGTGTCCCAGTATAAAATGCTACTGTACAGAGCCCCCCATATAAAACACCCCTTCTTCTAGTGCCCACCAATAATGTGCCAGTAATAAGTGCCCTCAATAACGTGCCAGTAACAAGAGCCCCCCAATGTGCCAGTAATAAGCCCCCATCACGTGCCAGTAATAAGCCCCCCATCACGTGCCAGTAATAAGCCCCCCATCACGTGCCAGTAATAAGCCCCCCATCACGTGCCAATAATAAGCCCCCCATCACGTGCCAGTAATAAGCCCCCCATCACGTGCCAGTATTAAGCCCCCCCATGTTCCAGTATTAAGTCCCCCCATCATCATGTGCCAGTATTAAGTCCCCCCCATCATCATGTGCCAGTATTAAGTCCCCCCCATCATCATGTACCAGTATTAAGTCCCCCCCATCATCATGTGCCAGTATTGTAATAAGCCCCCCCAATGTGCCAGTAACACTATTGTAAAAAAAAAACTAAAAAAAAATACTTACCTAAGTGTCAGCGATGCGATGCAGCCTCTTCCTGTGTCCCACGCTGTAATGTAAGGCTCAGGCGGCACGATGACGTCATTGCGCCGGCCTCTGATAGGCTGCCGGCCTAGTGCCTGCAGCCAGGGGCGTACATAAAAATCACTGGGCCCCATAGCAGGAATCTAAATTGGGCCCCCATTCCCCTTTTATAGCCCCTCCCTTTGTTCCATGAACTATTCTTGCTGCTGCGTTTTATAATTTATGCCATCAGAACCGGATTGGGATTACAAAACAGCCCTGGCACACAAAAGAGGTATAATAGATGCAGATGTATATTATATACAGCAGTGTACAGTTATGTGAGGTACGCGGTATAATATATGCAGAGTGTACAGGTATATAGTATATTCCCTAGTGTTCTGATATGTGAGGTACAGGGTATAATAGATGCAGTGTGTACAGGTATATAGTATATACCGCAGTGCACTGATATGTGAGGTACAAGGTATAATAGATGCTGTGTGTACAGATATCAGTACACTTCTGTATATACTATATATGTGAGGTACGAGGTATAATAGATGCAGTGTGTACAGGTATATAGTAAATACAGCAGTGTATTGACACCTCGTACCTCAGATATCAGTACACCGCTGTATATACTATATATCAGTACACTGCTGTATATACTATATATCTGTACACACTGCATCTATTATACCTCGTACCTCACATATATAGTATATACAGAAGTGTACTGATATCTGTACACACAGCATCTATTATACCTTGTACCTCACATATCAGTGCACTGCGGTATATACTATATATCTGTACATATTGCATGTATAATACTGTGTAATATATGCAGTGTGTGTGCATGTATGTGTGTGTATCTATCTATATATATATATATATATATATATATATATATTACACACAGAGCAGTGTATTGATGTGACACATAGAAGGTATAATACTGCAGATGCAGTGTTTATAGAAATATGTGGTCAGTTATACATTATGGTCACTGTGTGTGAGGTACATGAGGTAGGGGTCACTGTAACTGTCTGAAGTATTATACATGAGTGAGCAATGAGTAAAAACAGGGCATGGAGGGAAGGGGGGGGGGGTAAATGACGAGAAGTGGAGGACCTCCTCTTTCCACTCCATTCCAGTCTGCATGGATCAATGCAGAGCTGATTGTGAATGTCTAATACTTGCTGTTAGGGGTTGAAGGACCTGTGATGATGTCATCACAGGTCCTGGCAGATATACCTTTGAAACCTAGGAACTACACCATTTTTGGTGCAGTTCCTTTGCTAGATTCTGCAGGACCTGTGATGTTGAAGATGATGTCATCACAGGTCCTGGCAGATGCACTGTTCTAACCTGGGAACTACACTTTACACTGTGCAGTTCCCTTACAGGACCTGTGATGACATCATCAAAGGTCCTTTAGCTTTAGAAAGATAAACAGGAGCAATTAGGGGGCGGGGCCTCTCCTCCACTTCGGGGCCTGCCTGCAGCCTATCAGAGGAAGGGGAAGGGACACGCCTCTCCTTCCTCTGCACCTCTGCTGGCACAGGCAGTTTACAATGGAGATGAGCGCAATGGAAGCGCTCATCTCCCTGTGCCCGGCGGCGGCGGCAGCGGCCGCGGCTCACATGGGGGGGCACAGCATGATGTAGGGGTGGCCGTGGCCCCCTCTGGCCCCCCCTGGCGACGCCACTGGCGCTATGGTGGCTTTGCCTGCAGCCACCCTCTCTGTGATTTAAATCAAAGGGGATGTCAGCTTTATGAAAGGCTATGAACACCTTTGGGGACATTTGTATCATGCAAAATGGTACGGAACGGAACCCTACGGAAGCACTACGGTGTGCTTCTGTGGGGTTTCGTCCCGTACTTCCGATCCGCAAAAAGATAGAACATGTCCTATCTTTTTGTGGGGCCGGATCGCAGACCCATTAGGCCCCTTTCACACGAGCGAGTATTCCGCGCGGATGCGATGCGGGAGGTGAACGCATTGCACCCGCACTGAATACCGACCCATTCATTTCTATGGGGCTGTGCACACGAGCGGTGATTTTCACGCATCACTTTTGCGTTGCGTGAAAATCGCAGCATGCTCCTCTTTGTGCGTTTTTCACGTAACGCAGGCCCCATAGAAATGAATGGGGTTGCGTGAAAATCGCAAGCATCCGCAAGCAAGTGCGGATGCGGTGCGATTTTCACGCACGGTTGCTAGGAGACGATCGGGATGGAGACCCGAACCTTATTATTTTCCCTTATAACATGGTTATAAGGGAAAATAATAGCATTCTGAATACAGAATGCATAGTAAAACAGGGCTGGAGGGGTTAAAAAAAAATAAAAAATAATTTAACTCCCCTTAATCCACTTGCTCGCGATGCCCGGCATCTCCGTCTGACTCTTTCACATGATCATGTGACGTACCATGTGATGACCAGAGTGACGTCATCCCAGGTCCTTAAACTATAGTTAATGCTCTCCACAGGTCCTATACAGTAAAAGAGTCAGACGGAGATGCCGGGCATCGCGAGCAAGTGGATTAAGGTGAGTTAAATTATTTTTTATTTTTTTTTAACCCCTCCAGCCCTGTTTTACTATGCATTCTGTATTCAGAATGCTATTATTTTCCCTTATAACCATGTTATAAGGGAAAATAATACTATTTACAGAACACCGATCCCAAGCCCGAACTTCTGTGAAGAAGTTCGGGTTTGGGTACCAAACACGCGCGATTTTTCTCACGCGAGTGCAAAACGCATTACAATGTTTTGCACTCACGTGGAAAAATCGCGGGTGTTCCCGCAACGCACCCGCACATTTTCCCGCAACGCCCGTGTGAAAGGGGCCTTAAAGGGTTTCTGTCACCCCGCAAAACTCATTTTTTTTTTTTTTTGGATAGTTAGATTCTTCATAGTGCGATATAGGAGAATATAATGCTCTTACTTACTTTCATGCGGCCGATTCTTTATAAAACGAACTTTTATAATATGTAAATGAGGGCTCTACCAGCAAGTAGGGCGTCTACTTGCTGGTAGCTGCTGCAGAAATCCGCCCCCTCGCCGTGTTGATTGATAGGGCCAGCCGTGATCTCCTCCTCCGGCTGGCCCTGTCAGTAATTCAAAAATCGCGCGCCTCGCGTCATTCGGCGCAGGCGCTCTGAGATGAGGAGGCTCGTCTCCTCAGCACTCCCTCAGTGCGCCTGCGCCGATGACGTCTTCTCTTTCGGTGATGTCATCGGCGCAGGCGCACTGAGGGAGTGCTGAGGATACGAGCCTCCTCATCTCAGAGCGCCTGCGCCGAATGACGCGAGGCGCGCGATTTTTGATATATACTCCCAAGGTGCCCATAGCCTTTAAAGAATGCATAGATAAGGGCTGCATACTGAGAATTTCACACTGAACGTGACTGAGCAGCTTGCAGTGTATGAGAATACATGAAGCCTACAGAAGACAAATGAAGTCAATTTGTTTTAATAAAAGCAGTTTCATAAATAAAAAATCCAAAATTGTCTATAGCCTTTGAAGTATATTTGTTGGTTGATCATTAAAGTGTACCTTGGTATAATATTAATGACCTATCCTCAGGTTAAGTTACTAATATCAGATCGCTGAACGTCTTTAAACAGTTCAAACAGCTGATTTATAGGGGTCCGACTCCCAGCACCTTCACTGATTATCTGTTCGAAGGGGTCACGACATTCATGCAAGAGCAGTGTCCTCTTCATGGTTTACTGCATGCTGTCTCCCTTGTAGCATCAGTGCAGTGTAATCGTGAGTCGGACCCCTGCCGATCTTATATTGACTGCCTATTTTGAGGATAGGCTATCAATATTATACCACTGGACAACCCGTTTAAACTAAATAGTCCCAAAATAACTGCCAGTAAGAATGCTTAAGGGATCTCTGCATACAGTTGTGTTGTGGACTGGAGTGGGAGTTGGTGAAATATATGTATGCAGTGAGCTCCCCCTAGTGGTGGCTGCAGGCAGAAAAACTATTCATCATGGCTGTTTGAGGGGAAGCAGTGTATATAGAGCTCTATTACAGAAAGCATTAAGAAATTAATCAGAACAGAATTTTGGACTCATTTAAATAAGTAGTGAGAGCTTTGTTTGGATCTGTAATGGTGACTATGAGGATTGGCACCCAGCTAACTAAGAAATAGATGACTTGGAGTAGATGGTTCTGTTACAGCACTAGGTGTGGAACCACTGTGTCCACCAGCTGATTTGACTTTGGGCTACTCCTAAGGTCATTATCCTGGAAGTCCCCTGGTTTAAACCCTTCAGCCCCCATACAGAAGTCTGGATTTCACTGTAGGGGAACCACTAGGCCACTACCTCCTGGGGCAGTCCTTGTATGATTCACAGCTGGCCTACGAGATTCATGGACACCAGTGAAGAGTAGGACAGGAACCGGCTGAAGTCAGGGCAGAAGGAGTACGTGCAATCCGATAAACAATCCAAGGTCAGGGCATGCAGTGAACGGTCAAAACAGAGGTCAGACACAGTTCAGGTCGTGCAACTGAGGGTCGTTATCCAGTAAACAAGCAGAGGTCGGCACACAGCAGACAATGAAATAAAGCATACCGTTGTAGGAAGTAGCGGATTAAGAACCTTATTGCCAAGGCACCTTCCCACAGGGGAAAGTGCCTAATGTACCTCAGGGTTGCCAGCCATTGGCTGGTAAAAATTATGGTGCGCATGCTGGCACTTTCAGGAGGATAGCCCTTGCCATCAAAAGGCTGAAGCCTGTGTGGAGGGACAGAGCAAGCCTGGCGAATAGACCCGCCTAGAAGAAGGAGACAGCGGGAGATGGGTCCAGGCTGCCGGGATAGGTGAGCAGAGCCCTGAACTGCTGCTGAAGCAAGTTTCTACAGTAATATCATTGCTTCTGTTGATGGGTACACTTTTATATACGGATGATAGTCTCTTTTGTTTTTATTATTTTAGAGGGTTTTTTTTTTATTCTTTACATGTAGGTCTGCATGCTTTTTGCCATACTTTTTATATGGACTGTAATTATTTACTAATTTGCAGTATTTTCAAATAGCATTAAATTGGGAGGCAACCACGCTAGAGCTAGAGAAGCAGAAAATGTGGAGATCACCTGCTTCACGCAACGGGTTCAACACTGAAGATTGTACATTGGAGGATCTTGAAAAAGTATTCAGAAAAAAGGTAATTAAAACAAATTTACGATCTGGTAGATAGGTTATCTTTACCTTTCCCCAGGCTGTCTTCAATAGATTCCAGTCCGTGTTTGTCAACTTCCCGCACAGACAGCGCCTCTGCAACTAATAACTAGACTCAGCGGTGACGTCCCCTAGTAGCATGTGATGACTCAGCAATGACGCGCCCATTGTTGGCATGTCACCACTAAGGCCAGAGGTTGCAGAGGCGCATGTGGCCCCGTTTGTACAGGAAGTTGACAGAAGGGGACCAGAAGTCCAGTGAAGACAGCCCTGGAAGTGGAACTCTGTGGTGGGGACCAAGTGAGATTAAAAAAACTAAAAAACTCTTCAAAACATACTGTCTGGGTAGGGTGGCCCCTTCTGATAAATTGTTTGTGGCAGAAGGCTTCAGTGCACTGCAGGCAGGGCTTAGCCCCTCAGTTCACCTTACCTTCACAGCTTTCCAGTACTGGCCATGTCCCTTGGTACAGTGAAGCCCTCCTTTGCATAAAGAAACAAAGTTTTTTTTTTTCTGGGGTACACCGCAACTGATTTGCACAAGACTGGTATAATTTTATTCAGCAGGAACAACCCCATTATACAGTCTGCCTGGGTAGTAAGGCACCAGACAACCCCTTTAAGGTCATCATGCTCACAAGACGGCATGAATAGAAATATGAACACACTAGACAAACTGATCCATCACGCCCATTATAGTCTACGAGTCCGTGAAAACCACAAATGCCATCCGTGTTTTATCTGTGTTTCACGGATCATTAGGAAGAGATGCTTTGAAAATTATTTTTCTGCTGTTCAGTGTCAGTGAAACATGAAAGACACATGGACAGCAAAAAACAGACACGGACCTAACATGGATCCATCATGGACATCTTCATGTAGGCATCACTGACCACCTTTTCACGGATTTGAACACGGATACGGACATGTAAATAAAGCTTAAAAGGTAAAGGCCTACAACAATTGAAATCTACCATACCTAGGTGATGAGATCCAACAATTACAACCACAGGATAACCTAACAGTACAAGCCTTTTTCTGGTGTCCAAAAGGAAAGTGAGACAAAAGGTTGAGCCATCTCTTGTGAGAAGACAGCAAACGCTACAAGTCAGTGACAGATTGCAGAACAATACGGTTTATATCATGCAGAACAATAGCCACTTTCACTGTTGCTATGGTGCCCGCCCGTGAGTAGTACCCAATACATCTATGAAGATTGAAGCTACTTAACTTGCTTGGTTAAGAGAAGGAAAAATTTATAAATATTATATATATATATATATATATATATATATATATATATATATATATATTACACAGTTGCAAGAAAAAGTATGTGAACCCTTTGGAATTATATAGATTTCTGCACAAATTGGTCATAAAATGTGATCTGATCTTCATCGAAGTCACAACAATAGACAATCACAGTCTGCTTAAACTAATAACAAACAAAGAATTAAATGTTACCATGTTTTTATTGAACACACCATGTAAACATTCACAGTGCAGGTAAAAAAAGTATGTGAACCCCTAGACTTAATGACATCTCCAAGAGCTAATTGGAGTGAGGTGTCAGCTAACTGGAGTCCAATCAATGAGATGAGATTGGAGGTGTTGGTTACAGCTGCCCTGCCCTATAAAAAAAACACGCACCAGTTCTGGGTTTGCTTTTCACAAGAAGCATTTCCTGATGTGAATGATGCATCGCACAAAAGAGCTCTCAGAAGACCTACGATTAAGAATTGTTGACTTGCATAAAGCGGGAAAGGGTTATAAAAGTATCTCCAAAAGCCTTGCTGTTCATCAGTCCACGGTAAGACAAATTGTCTATAAATGGAGAAAGTTCAGCACTGCTGCTACTCTGTCTAGGAGTGGCCGTCCTGTAAAGATGACTGCAAGAGCACAGCGCAGACTGCTCAATGAGGTGAAGAAGAATCCTAGAGTGTCAGCTAAAGACTTACACTCTGGCATATGCTAACATCCCTGTTAGCGAATCTACGATACGTAAAACACTAAACAGGAATGGATTTCATGGGAGGATACCACAGAGGAAGCCACTGCTGTCCAAAAAAAACATTGCTGGACGTTTACAGTTTACACAAGAGCACCTGGATGTTCCACAGCAGTACTGGCAAAATATTCTGTGGACAGATGAAACCAAAGTTGAGTTGTTTGGAAGAAACACACAACACTATGTGTGGAGAAAAAGAGTCACAGCACACCAACATCAAAACCTCATCCCAACTGTGAAGTATGGTGGTGGGGGCATCATGGTTTAGGTCTGCTTTGCTGCATCAGGGCCTGGACGGAGTGCTATCCTCAAACGAAAAATGAATTCCCAAATTTATCAAGACATTTTGCAGGAGAACTTAAGGCCATCTGTCCACCAGCTGAAGCTCAACAGAAGATGGGTGTTGCAACAGGACAACGACCCAAAGCATAGAAGTAAATCAACAACAGAATGGCGTAAACAGAAGAAAATACGCCTTCTGGAGTGGCCCAGTCAGAGTCCTGACCTAAACCCGATTGAGATGCTGTGGCATGACCTCAAGAAAGCGATTCACACCAGACATCCCAAGAATATTGCTGAACTGAAACAGTTCTGTAAAGAGGAATGGTCAAGAATTACTCCTGACCGTTGTGCACGTCTGATCTGCAACTACAGGAAACGTTTGGTAGAAGTTATTGCTGCCAAAGGAGGTTCAACCAGTTATTAAATCCAAGGGTTCACATACTTTTTCCACCTGCACTGTGAATGTATACATGGTGTGTTCAATAAAAACATGGTAACATTTAATTCTTTGTGTGTTATTAGTTTAAGCAGACTGTGATTGTCTATTGTTGTGACTTAGATGAAGATCAGATCACATTTTATGACCAATTTGTGCAGAAATCCATATAATTCCAAAGGGTTCACATACTTTTTCTTGCAACTGTAGTATATTGCATTTAGATGCTTGAGTGTGAAGAAGACATATCATAGGAAGCAATATGTGTTCAATTAAAGGCAAGTTAATTTCCAATCCAAAACCATCTGTCGTTGCTTAAGTAAACAGCCGATAGAGAAAAAAAATATCCGTGTATGTGTGGCTGTAAGGCAAGTTTTACAATTACATGATGGGCATATGCTGCTACGCTGGGATTTCATTTTTCTTTGTGTCAGTTTTTTACTGGTTACATTTTTTCATTCCACCAATATTAAAAAAATGAGCAAAAGAATCCTTACTATGGATTCAGCACCGGCTCTGAAGGCCCTAAGGGCTCATGCGCACAGCCATATGATGGCATTCACAGCATTCTTTGGGCCCATGTTGTACCTCCGTGTACATGTTTTATACAGAGGCACATAGAATTTTCTTTTCTTACCAGATTTCATTATTATTCCATTGCTTGGCATGTTACAGAGGTTTTCACCCCAAGAAGCATTTGTTCTCCTGCAAAATGGCAGCGCACTGAGTGCTTATGGGATGTAATAACCCCTTTTTATGTAGTGCTGTTTTATGTATGTTGTCTTGTACAGTTTCTTGTGCTTTTTGTTTACCTAAGTGAGAGAAATCTGTGGCTGTAGCTCCTCAGACTCTAACTTGCGCACTCCTCCTAGCACAACCCTATCTATGGAGACGGAGTCTCTTGGTTCTCCTCTTTCCACTCTTTCCATGATGCGAAGCAGCATTTTCCTGTTAAAGAGGGATCCGCACTACACATGGCAGAGATATGCAAGATGGCTGGTGATCTGTACATAGTGCAATGTTGCAGTTGTGGCGGAAAGTCAGTTCTTGGGGACAACGGCATAGTCCCTCAAGGGGCTCACAGCAGCTTACCCACTTGGTACTAAGGCACAGAGGGCCATACTTTTTGTGATGCCATTTTCATGTAGCAAGCCCCTGGGAGAGCCAGAGGATTGGAGTGGTAGTGGCCCTAGTGATATGTTTTGTCATGATGTGTTCCCTCTGGCCGTCGCTCCATGGGGATTGGGGCAGTAAAAAGATGGTGCATGGAATTAGGCCAGAAATAAAAGAACAAACGTCTCTCTTTACTAAATGTAAGATGAGAGCAACAGTACAGCCAGCAGTAGTTTGTACAAAGTGCAATTTCTCTCCCCAGATGATGAAGTGTGGTGGCTGATGATGACATTCTGAGTATACTAGCTGGCAAAAGTCTCTCTCTCCTGATTCTCTTGCTAACAGCAATAAACCGGCAGATGTAGCTGTAGGTGTCCACTTGTAAAAGTCAGGCTTGTGACTGTGCCTGTTCTGAACTATGGTGATGGGTGTCGTAACACGTTTCCCCTCACCTGCAGCTGAGTCTGTATAGCTGTAGTGCTGACCACGCTGCTGACTGTAAATATTGTAGCTTGCAGGACTTCTGTGGCCTGGAATCCTGCAGTCTCCCTGGAGGAGTGGTACTCGCAAATGAGCTGGATCTCTTCGACTTAGACTTTCAAAGGGTCTTCAGACTAATATTTTAAAAAAGCCGAATGTGATTTCAAATAACAAAAAGATTGTTATTACTGTACTTTTGGAATCCTGCAGTAATGATTCCTGGTGACCCCAATCTTTGTTTGCTATGCTCCAGTGATGACATGTTGACTTAAAGGGGTTGTCTTACTTCAGCAAGGGGCATTTATTATGTAGAAAAAATTAGAACAAGACATTTACTAATGTATTATCCATATTGCCTCCTTTGCTGGCTGGATTCATTTTTTCATCACATTATACACTGCTCGTTTCCAGGGTTCCGTCCACCCTGCAATCCAGCAGCGGTGGACGTGCTTGCACACTATAGGAAAAAGTGCCAGCCTCTCTGGTGCACATATGGAAACAAGCAGTGTATAATGTGATGGAAAAATTAATCCAGCCAGCAAAGGAGGCAAAATGGACAATCACATCACATTAGGCTACTTTCACACTTGCGTTAGGAGCGGATCCGTCTGGTGTCTGCACAGACGGATCCGCTCCTATAATGCAAACGCTTGCATCCGTTCAGAACGGATCCGTTTGCATAACCATGAACAAAAAAAAAAAATATATATATATATTTTATTTTTATTTTTTGTTTCATGATAATGCAAACGGATCCGTTTTGACTTTACATTGAAAGTCAATGGGGGACGGATCCGTTTGAAAATTGAGCCATACTGTGTCATCTTCAAACGGATCCGTCCCCATTGACTTCCATTATAAGTCTGGACGGATCCGTTCGCCTCCGCACGGCCAGGCAGGCACCCGAACGCTGCAAGCAGCGTTCAGGTGTCCGTCTGCTGAGCGGAGCGGAGGCTGAGCGCTGGCAGGCGGATGCATTCTCAGTGGATCCGCCTCCATTGAGAATGCATCAGGGCTGGACGGCTGCGTTCGGGACCGCTCGTGAGCCCCTTCAAACGGAGCTCACGAGCGGACACCTGAACGCAGGTGTGAAAGTAGCCTTAGTAAGTGCCTTGTGTTAACTTTCTCTACACAATAAATGCTATTTGCTAAAGTGAATCAACCACTTTAAGGCCCCTTTACACAGGTTGATTATCAGGAATGAATGATCACACACATGGTCATTCCTGATAGTCAGCCCATGTAAGGCTACTTACACATATGCATTTTCCTTTCAGAGGATCTCAAAACCGGAGGAAAATGCTTCAGTTCGATTTAATACTGTACAACCAGCTGCATCCGTTCCGTCCGAAAATGAACAATCCATTCTTTCCTGTCCGAAAAAACTGATCTGGCACATTTGACTTACTGTACATTGTTTTAGTGCCGGATCCGGCTTGTTCAGTTTTGCAAACTGGACACAAAACTGCAGTTTGCAGCGGTTTTTGTGTCTGGTCACAGAACGCAACAAACCAAAACAGAATGCATTCCGGTTCGTTCAGTTTTGTCCCCATTGACAATGAATGGGGGCAAAACTGAAGAATTTCCCTCCGGTTTTGAGATCCTCTGCCAAATCTCAAAACCGGAAGGGAAAACACAGATGTGAAAGTACCCTAAAGCTTCCTCTGATCACCCAATCAACAAGCAAACAGTTGTTCATTCAAGAAAATAATTCCTTATGTGGACACCTAGATCATCATTTCTGGGCAATAGATTGTGCTGTGTAAACAGGGATCTGCTGCCCAGAAACAATGAATATGTATGGGGAAGAGCTATCGCTCGTCCCGATACAGCATGTAAATGCAACTCTCACAATGATGTGTTCTCAATAATTGTTCAGTCTGCCCATGTAAATGGGCCTTTTACTTGTAACCAAGACAGCCAATTACTAGCCGCACTGGCAATGTGTCAACTTCACTGACCTGACCATTCAAATGCAGTGACCCGGTGATTTACTGCTAAAAGGGTTAATGCCATACTGTAATGTAGTTTACTGCTAAATGGAGTTACATGACTTGTATATTGTGTCCCACAGGTTGTGTATGGGAGAAAAGTTAATTTGCCCGGCCCTGGACTCAATTGTTAGGAGTGGGCTGGCCCCACCGCTCTGACCTAGGAGCTGTAGTGTAGAGTGCGCAGCTAGCAGCTGGAAAGTGAGAAGCTAGTCTGTATAGCTGGTGTCTAAAAGAGAAGCAGTATATACAGTTGCAAGAAAAAGTATGTGAACCCTTTGGAATTATATGGATTTCTGCACAAATTGGTCATAAAATGTGATCTGATCTTCATCTAAATCACAGAAAAAATGCACCAAACGGATATGCCACTGACTATACTGGCTAGTCATAAATGCAGATATTAAAAGCTGAGACTTTCGCCAATATATTCCTGTCAGGAAAATATCGGAGCCCATCATGCACCACGTCACGGTCACTCAGCATGGCAAGGGGTCCTACCACTACGCTAACTATGGTGTGAACAAGGTCTGAAGGTGATGTAATCCAGCTCACAGCCAAGCTTCCACACAACCGCCCAGCAGGCTCCATTTTGTGTAGGATGCCTTTGTGGTGCATGTGGACCGCGCCGACATCCTCCACCGTATGCATATTTTGCTGGGGATAGTCGATTGCTGCGGTCCACATGCGGTGGGGCTGCTCCCCCAATGAAAAACACGCTACCGTGTTAGGGGTTGAGCAGCTCCTCCAGAATTGCCACTATATTTCTGTGTTTTTGTCTTGTTTGATATGTAGTGTGTGTGCCTTTACCTGGCATTCAAACACTCTTTTGCACTGTTAACCTCCATCACATGGTCTGATATGGGTGTGGCTTACAGTCTGGCTTTGTTCACATTGCACTAGTTTTCCTGCTGGGCGGTTGTGTGGAAGCTTGGCTGTGAGCTGGATTACTTCACCTCCAGACCTTGTTCACACCATAGTTAGCGTAGTGGTAGGACCCCTTGCCATGCTGAGTGACCTTGACGTGGTGCATGATGGGCTCCGATATTTTCCTGACAGGAATATATTGGCGAAAGTCTCAGCTTTTAATATCTGCATTTATGACTAGCCAGTATAGTCAGTGGCATATCCGTTTGGTGCATTTTTTTCTGTGATTTATATGATTATATTTTCATCCGCACAATGCTCCATTTTGTGTAGGATGCCTTTGTGGTGCATGTGGACCGCGCCGACATCCTCCATTGTATGCATATTTTGCTGGGGATAGTCGATTGCTGTGGTCCACATGCGGTGGGGCTGCTCCCCCAATGAAAAACACGCTACAGTGTTAGGGGTTCATCAGCTCCTCCAGAATTGCCACTATATTTCTGTGTTTTTGTCTGATCTTCATCTAAGTTACAACAATAGACAATCACAGTCGGCTTAAACTAATAACACACAAAGAATTAAATGTTACCATGTTTTTATTGAACACACCATGTAAACATTCACAGTGCAGGTGGAAAAAGTATGTGAACCCTTGGATTTAATAACTGGTTGAACCTCCTTTGGCAGTAATAACTTCAACCAAAACCAAATGTTTCCTGTAGTTGCAGATCAGACGTGCACAACGGTCAGGAGTAATTCTTGACCATTCCTCTTTACAGAACTGTTTCAGTTCAGCAATATTCTTGGGATGTCTGGTGTGAATCGCTTTCTTGAGGTCATGGCCACAGCATCTCAATCGGGTTGAGGTCAGGTCTCTGACTGGGCCACTCCAGAAGGCGTATTTTCTTCTGTTTACGCCATTCTGTTGTTGATTTACTTCTATGCTTTGGGTCGTTGTCCTGTTGCAACACCCATCTTCTGTTGAGCTTCAGCTGGTGGAAACATGGCCTTAAGTTCTCCTGCAAAATGTCTTGATCAACTTGGGAATTCATTTTTCGTTTAATGATAGAAATCCGTCCAGGCCCTGATGCAGCAAAGCAGCCCCAAACCATGATGCCCCCACCACCATACTTCACAGTTGGGATGAGGTTTTGATGTTGGTGTGCTGTGCCTCTTTCTCCACACATAGTGTTGTGTGTTTCTTCCAAACAACTCAACTTTGGTTTCATCTGTCCACAGAATATTTTGCCAGTACTGCTGTGGAACATCCAGGTGCTCTTGTGCAAACTGTAAACGTGGAGCAATGTTTTTTTGGGACAGCAGTGGCTTCCTCTGTGGTATCCTCTCATGAAATCCTTTCTTGATTAGTGTTTTACGTATCGTAGATTCGCTAACAGGGATGTTAGCATATGCCAGAGACTTTTGTAAGTCTTTAGCTGAAACTCTAGGATTCTTCTTCACCTCATTGAGCAGTCTGCGCTGTGCTCTTGCAGTCATCTTTACAGGACGGCCACTACTAGGGAGAGTAACAGCAGTGCTGAACTTTCTCCATTTATAGACAATTTGTCTTACCGTGGACTGATGAACAGCAAGGCTTTTGGAGATACTTTTATAACCCTTTCCAGCTTTATGCAAGTCAACAATTCTTAATCGTAGGTCTTCTGAGAGCTCTTTTGTGCGAGGCATCATTCACATCAGGCAATGCTTCTTGTGAAAAGCAAACCCAGAACTGGTGTGTTTTTTATAGGGCAGCTGTAACCAACACCTCCAATCTCATCTCATTGATTGGACTCCAGTTGGCTGACACCTCACTCCAATTAGCTCTTGGAGATGTCATTAGGGTTCACATACTTTTTCCACCTGCACTGTGAATATTTACATGGTGGTGTGTTCAATAAAAACATGGTAACATTTAATTCTGTGTGTTATTCGTTTAAGCAGACTGTGATTGTCTATTGTTGTGACTTAGGTGAAGATCAGATCACATTTTATGACCAATTTATGCAGAAATCCATATCATTCCAAAGGGTTCACATACTTTCTCTTGCAACTGTATGGTTGTACTAGCCCTGCAGCCTAAAAGATACCAGAAAAGTGACTGAAACCCATGTCCGAACGAAAAAAGCATGGAATTTTTCAGAAGGTTACTGGTCATTACATATGCATCTCAATAAATTAGAATATCAACAAAAAGTGAATTTAATCAATTTGCAAAAATTAAAATCTTATTATATAGATTAATTACACACAGAGTGATCTACTTCAAGTGTTTTTTTTCTTTTAATATTGATGATTATGGCTCACATCTAATGAAAACCCAAAAGTCAGTATCTCAGAAAATTAGAATATTGTGAAAAAGTTCAATATTGTACATAACTCTACATAACTTTGACGCATCCACCGCCGATTCTAAATGTAAGGCAGCTTCCTTGCTGTCTTACATTTAGACCATTTTCTATGCCTAAACCAGGCATAGAAAATGATGAAAGAGACGGGTATGCCAGCCCTTCCCCGCCCACGCCACACCACTTTTTTAGACCTGGTGTGAGCAGAGAAGAAGTTGCAGATTCTGCCACAACATAGCATGCAACAGAATCTGCTCCAGATATATGCCACTAAATGACCCCCATGGTGTCACACTGTAATGAGCTAATCAACACAAAACACTTGCAAAGGTTTCCTAAGCTTTTATGGTTCAATAAGATTTTATTATTATTATTATCAAATACAATCATAAGAGAACATCCCAAATTGCAGTATACATACCGCATACAAAGATACATTGCGACATGCAATCATGAACAGCAGTACAGCATAAGGGACAAGGTATAAGCATGTATCTGTATCTGTATAACAAACAGTCAGCTGACAAAAAGTCAGCGGAAACAAAGGCCCTAAAGGGCTTAATAAGGCCTCAAACAAATGATATATAGGCCAATAATTCTAGACAAACTTGACATAAAAGGGGGGAAGACAAGGTGACACACAAGAGGAGGGGAGGGGGGGGGGGAGAAATCATAGGTCATATCTAGAGAATAGCTAGGTACTATTAAGGAGGAGAATCAGGGAGAACCCCAGATGCCAACCAAACCGAAAACGACATAGATGATCTAAACCTGGACCATGGCTCCCAACTCCTAAGAAACGCCGGAATCTTGTTGTGATCAGAGGCATACATCTCTTCCCTGTGTAACAGCTCATCCAGTGCAGAGGCCCAAGTGATCCTTTTCAAACTCTCGGTTGACTTCCAATTGCGTGGGATAATTTGCCTCATGGCCAGCATAAAGAGCCGCAATGAACCTTTCTTAACATGTGAGATCCGCCCCGGGAAAATAGAAAGCAGAGCGATGGAAGGGGAAAATGCAATGGAGGCCCGGAATAGAAAATTATAAAGCTTGAAGACATCTTTCCATAATGGGTTAAGCCTCGGACAATCCCACCATATATGGGTCATAGTCCCCCTAGCACCATGGCATCGCCAACATAGTTTTTCCTAAGCTTTTAAATGGTCCCTCAGTCTGGTTCAGTAGGCTACACAATTATGGGGAATCCTCTGGATAGGTCATCGGTATCTGATAGGTCCAACACATGGGACCTCCCCCCCAATCAGCTGTTCCAGAAGGCAGCGGCACTTGCAGTAGCACCACGGCCTGTCAGCTTTTCCTAGGTAAAGTGACAACACGTTAACCGGTCTCGTGGCCTAGGCGCAGCCTAGCACAGCATACTAAGCACAGCTGCTATAAAATGTACAGCTCTGTGCTTGGTAAGCATGGAGAGGCCGTGGTGCTCACAGGATCCTTCTCAAATAGCTGATCGGCAGTTAAACCAGGTGTTGGACCACAACCGACCAGATACTGATGACCTATCCAGACGATAGGGTGTCAGTTCTAAAGTCTAGGAAAACCCTTTTAATTTTACAAGTGCCTGTGTGTGTCATATGCCCAAAGTTCCTTATTAAGGTACAGTAGACTTGTTAACTCCAAAACTGGCCTCCTCATTGTCTTGCATTGCCTTCTTGCACTATGTGCCCTGGGGGGGGAAGAAGGGTTGGTGCCCTCCAACCACTGCATGCCTGGCCTAGGGGAGCACTGGAACCAGCTTGGCCACTGTGAGAACTACAACCACTTTAGTTGCTGCATCCACCACTCCTATCCTCCCTGCTCCCTATGCCCTCCCCCTGCAGGCTGGTGTGCTGCAGAAGTAAAGACTCCTGAGGGATCAGGTAACCATAAGCACAGGAGTGGTGGAAGTTTTAAAAATTCTGCTGAATTGTTTTAATCATTTTACCCATATTCGGTTTTATAAAAAAAAAAAAGAAAATAGAAGGCAGAAAACCCTTTAATGTAGTTCCCCCATTTCCTGTATGGCCACTCTAATCCCCTCTTCCTCTCCCAAGACAACAGTACTATTCACTTGAATTTTTATCGTGAATACATTTTAGGTATCATAGTACTTTGGTCATTTTTGCTTCAATTTTTATCTCCATAAAAATATTTCTGAAAAAATGCATTCATAAACCACACACACTTGCCCCATGTTTTGCTTATTCAGTCCGGTAATGCAAGATTACTGCCATAAACATAGTAATTAACATAAACTGACAGATGAAAAACGAGTGTAAATATGGCTCAAGGCTGCATTTCTATATTTAAATGCAGTCCACATATAGATGGCACATGTAATCGTCTGCGTCTTCTCTAAGATCTGCTTATTAGCTTTAGAAGGATAAATAATTAATTTTACAGAAAGAAGTGCACATTGATAATAAAAAAGAAAAAAACCTAACAGAAAATATACTCTCCGTTTGAAGAAAAAAAAAGCACCAAAATGTAGCTCAATTTTCTATCTTTGAAATGTAACAAACCTCTCAGCATGTGTTTCGAAGTACATATCAGAGATGATTTTATTTTAAGATATTCCTTTTACTTAAATTTTTTTTTTATATATGAGAGTCTTGAGTCTTTCAGCTCAGCAGGTAGTTCAAGTCTGCAGTAATGCACAGAATGGCTCTATATATTTTTGAATCTCACTTTTCAAAACTTGCAATTATTCCAAAGGAATAAAACTTCTCACTTGAGTCTAATTAGTATAGTACAGTCGGCTTTTAGGCAGTGGTAAAACTTATCAATTAAACATCTGAAGACGCTCAGCCGGCATTAAATACAAATACGCTAATATTTTAAAAAAAAGTTTCAGTCTTTTCAGAAAATAATGAAGCCTGTTTTATGAACAAAGATTGTACAATGTCTTTCCATACAGATCTCCTCCTTCCACCCGGATCTTGTGAAGGCCTTCAGATCTTTTGACGTAGATCACACTGGATGCGTTCCTCTGGATTCCTTCAAGTCAATCATTAATAACTTTGTTTTCCCGCTATCTGACCGGACATTTCACGAGTTAATGAGCAGGTAAGACCCTGATATTTTCTTGAAGAGTCATGGAAGAAGGATTAACCTTTGGTTTCATTGGCGAAATATTTCAAAATGATTCCAATTTATTCAGAGAACAAAAAAGAACTATGTTTTTAGATAATTATGCTTTTTTTGTTTTTTCCCAGTTTTTATAGTTCTCTATGATATTTCTCATCTCGATCGTGAGAGTAGTTGTTACTTTTAAACATGATAAATCTAAACTGAGGCTACCAGTTCAGAACCCCCGTATACTTTTCCTGACACTAAAGGTCCCATTACAATCAAGCAGGAGAGGACTGGGGACTAAAAGTAACCCCATGATGTAGGTGGGTCCAAACTGAAAAAAGGTGTGGCAGTACAGGTAGACAGGGACAACAGAAGTAGACGTGGTCAGGAATACTGTAGTGCAGCACAAAATACTGCCCCTGCAAAGCCATATACTACAGTGCAGTATGCTTCAGTACTTTATCACCATCCCGAGAACTTGAATTGAAGAGCACCTGCAGCTGCCTGCATAAGTAGCTGATGCTCTTAGCCTTCCTTAATGCTGAAAGCAACAGATCGTTATGTACCTGAACAGTGGTTTAACCCCTTAAGGACACTTGCCGTACATGTACATCACAGCTGGACGTGACTTAAGGACCAGGGACGTACATGTACGGCGGGCTGATCAGGCGGATGCAGGAGCTGCACCCGCCTGATCAGTGGCACGGACCCGGCAGTCACTGACAGCCAGGTCCCTGCTGCATACGCTGGCATCGGTGAAGACACCAATGCCGGCGTATTAACCTCTTGTATGCCGCGGTCAAAGCTAACCATGGCAAAGCGGCATGCAGAGGGTTTGTGGAGGGTACGGGCCAGAAGAAGCGTGATCCCGCGCTCGAAATGGCCGTCGCCGCTTGCTACAGTGTGTCCGCCCCAGGATCCTCCATGCACTATCTTCCCAGGTAGTTTTTCAATAAAGCAGCAACATTATTTCAACTCCGGTGAGTGCCGCGATTTTCTTCATTGCTTCTCTCCACATTATGAACTATTGATCTAATCTCTGTCGCTGAGCACCACGTAGCGGAGTACACCTAACCACAGTACCGGTTTCCTATTATCAAAGACTGTACCAGTGAAGGCAGTGCCGCCTTGTTTCCATTATCTTATACGTATTACATTACATCACAAAAAGGGCAACACCAAGCGATCAAAAAGGCGTATGCCCCCCAAAATCAAACCGTCATTTCATCCCGCAAAAAATGAGATCCTACCTAAGACAATCGCCCAAAAAGTAAAAAAGCTATGGCACTCAGAATATGGAGACTCTAAGGCTACTTTCACACTAGCGTTCGGGGCTCCGCTTGTGAGTTCCGTTTGAAGGGGCTCACAAGCGGCCCCGAACGGATCCGTCCAGCCCTAATGCATTCTGAATGGATGCGGATCCGCTCAGAATGCATCAGTCTGGCTCCGTTTGTCCTCCGCTCCGCTCAGCAGGCGGACACCTGAACGCAGCTTGCAGCGTTCAGGTGTCCGCCTGGCCGTGCGGAGGCAAACGGATCCGTCCAGACTTACAATGTAAGTCAATGGGGACGGATCCGTTTGAAGTTGACACAGTATGGCTCAATTTTCAAACGGATCCGTCTCCCATTGACTTTCAATGTAAAGTCAAAACGGATCCGTTTGCATTATCATGAACAAAAAAAAAAAAATAATAATAATTTTTTTTTTTTTTTGTTCATGGTAATGCAAACGGATCCGTTCTGAACGGATCTAAGCGTTTGCATTATAGGTGCGGATCCGTCTGGGCACATACCAGACGGATCCGACCTAAACGCAGGTGTGAAAGTAGCCTTTAAACATTTTTTTTTTTTGTTTCAAAAATGCATTTATTGTGTAAAACTTAAATAAATAAATAAATAAAAACTTAGACATATTAGGTATTGCCGCATCCATAACAACCTCTTGTATAAAAATATCACATGACCTAACCCCTCAGATGAGCAAAATAAAAATAAAAACGGTGTCAAAAAAGCCATTTTACGTCATCACAAAAAGTGATCAAAAAGTCATATGCACCCTAAAATAGTACCAATCAAACTGTCCTCTCATACCAAAAAAAATAAACCCCTACATAAGACGCCCAAAAAAAAAAAAAAAAAAACTATGGCTCTCAGAATATGGAGACACTAAAACATGTTTTCTTTTGTTTCAAATATGCTTTTATTGTTTTAAAAGTGACATAATAGGTATCACCGTGTCTGTAAAAATCAGGTCTATTAAAATATCACATGACCTAACCCCTTTAGGTGAACACCGTAAAAAAAAAAAAATGAAAACTGTTTTAAAAAAGCCATTTTTTGTCACGTTACATCACAAAAAGTGTAGTACCAAGCGATCAAAAAGTCATATGCACCCCAAAATAGTACCAATCAAATCATCATCTCATCCTGCAAAAAATTAGACCATACCTAAGACAATCGCCCAAAAAATAAAAAAGCTATGGCATTCAGAATATGGAGACCCTAAAACATGATTTTTTTTGTTTGTTTCAAAAATGCATTTATTGTGTAAAACTTAAATAAATAAAAAAAAGTAGACATATTAGTTATTGTAGCGTCCGTAACCACGTGCTCTATAAAAATAGCTGTAAAAACACTGTAAAAAACAAAAAATAAAAACGGTGCCAAAACTGCTATTTTTTGTTACCTTAATTCACAAAAAGTGTAATATAAAGCAACAAAAAATCATAAGTACCCTAAAATAGTACCAACAAAACTGCCACCTTATCCCGTAGTTTCCAAAATGGGGTAACTTTTTTGGAGTTTCTACTCTAGGGGTCTTCAAATGTGACATGGCAAATTATAATTATCCGAAGTGAAATCTGCCCTCCAAAAACCATATGGCATTCCTTTTCCTTCTGCACCCTGCCATGTGCCCGTACAGCAATTTACAACCACATATGGGGTGTTTCTGCAAACTACAGAATCAGGGTAATACATATTGAGTTTTGCTTGGCTGTTAACCCTTATTTTGTTACTGGAAAAATGGAGTAAAATGGAAAACCTGCCAAAAATGTTAAATTCTGAAATTTCATCTCAAAATTGAAATTTAGAAAATTGTGAAGTTTTCCAAATTTTTGGTAAATTTGGGTATTTTTTTATTAATAAAAATGAAATATTTTGATTTCAATTTACCACTGTCATGAAGTACATTATGTGATGAGAATATAGTCTCAGAATGGCTTGGATAAGTAAAAGCGTTTTAATGTTATCACCACATAAAGTACCACGTCAGATATGCAAAAAATGGCCTGGTCCTTAAGGTGAAAAATGGCAGTGTCCTGAAGGGGTTAAGGAGGGCTTGGGTGGCCCCCTAGACATTAGCCCACTGAGGTATTTTCCTGTAGAGTCTATGGCCTGTCCTGCTCCCCCCCAAATGAAGTCAAACACCTTCCCTGTGAAACTCTCAGCAGACCTGTTCTGGAGACATATAACTTTGAAAAAGCACCTCTCTGTATGTAAATGAGGTCCACGAAGTGTTCGGAGCGTCTCCGAAGCAGTGGCAGAGTAACCACTGTGAACCTGCCCATCTTAGTTTGATTCACATCCTCCTAGCATGTGAACGTCACCATTAGCACCGCTGTGCTAATGAAATCTCATGGTAGGAGGATGTCACTCAAACAAAAATGGGTGGGTTCACAGCAGTGACTCTGCTTTCGCTCTGAGATGTCTCAATGATGTCATGTATAATTCCAAAACGAGACTGGTGAGAGTTTACCTGGTGACATGTTTGATTTCAGTGTAATGAAACCTGAAGAAGGTTTAACATGACAAAAGTTACTGCCAAGTTCCCTTTAAGGATCAGGCAGAGTTCTTGTAGTGCACTCTGTTTGATCATTAAGAGAAGAGTGTGGCTGTTCTCCTTCCTCTGTGTGATCAGTGCTGGGCAGCAGGAGAAGCAGAATGATGTGCACCTTCTGACACATTGCTGGAGCTTGAGAAGGTAAGTAATGTGCAGAGCATTTGTCCTGATAGAGGTCCAGGTCCTGACAGTTCTTACCCCTGTCCTCTTCGGCGCAGCAATGTTCTAAAAATTAAATACCAAGAAACCCAGACTCCAAGTATATAGGACCAACACCTTTTTTCTTTGAGCCATCTGCAATTAAAATATTTTTTTCTAAAATGTTCAGTGGATTTGTTACAGTCTAAGGTGGTATTAACATCTGCAGGATCCTTCACATGGCGACACAATCCATGCCTGATGAACTCTATTGACTAAATGAGGTCGGTTGGGTTTCCAACATGGTTGCATGTGCACGGTTTTGTGCATTTTTAATGGATTCTATGATGGAGGAGCCTTCAATGCACATGCAGTTGAACACTTCATTTTTGCAATTAAAACATTGGCACCACTACCTGCCCTCCTCTGCATCTTCGTTACTTCCATTTTGATGGGCTGACCATCTTTACACAGAATAATTAACACAGTAAGAACCAGTAAATGCCATGCATGCCAGTCACAGTGCGGCTGACAAGTTTCTTGCTCCACTCCTCTCTAGGTGGTGGACAAGTAGGGTACTTGCAAAATTGTTTTTGTTATTTAATGTTCTAATGTATTGCAACTCACATGTTTGCATGGATAAGTCAGGGTTAACCATCCTGACTTTGCTGTTGTAGGAGGTTAGGGGATGGACCTAGGTCCACCCCTAGTTCATTCTAGTGTTAACTGAGGAAGAGAAAGGAGCTACATGTGCTCACTCCTCAGAAGACTAGGCCTCAGTCCCAGAGAATCGCTATCTCTGAGATATTTTGCATCAAGAAAACCATCTCTACTCTATAGTACAGTACTCAAAAGAGAGAAAGAAAGAACTAAAAGGTCCAGAATCTGCATGGCTGAGCAATGGAGTCAGTCAGTATGGTGTTGTTTAAGGCTAGTAAAGACTTTTCTGCAGTGAGAGGGACATTGTTTAAACACCATTCAGCCTGGGAATTACAGACAAGTATTCAAGAGCCTTATTACCAGCCTTAGATCCTGCAAAGAGAGATAGAGAGAAGGAGTACTACAACCCCCATCTTTGCGTATATCTATACATTGCTGTCAGGGAAGACTTGCACTGTGAATTGATTGGAACTGCGTTTTGTTACCGTTGGATGTACTACAACCCCCATTCTGCACTTTAGTATTTATTTATTTATTTTCTGCACTTATATAGCGCTGGTATATTCCGTGGCGCTTTACAGACATTAGCATCCAACTGTCCCCAATGGGGCTCACAATATAAGGTCCCTATCAGTATGTCTTTGGAATGTGGGAGGAAACCGGAGTACCCGGAGGAAACCCACGCAAACACGGGGAGAACATACAAACTCCAGGCAGATGTTGTCCTTGGTCGGATTCGAACCTAGGACCCCAGCGCTGCAAGACACCAGTGCTAACCGCTGAGCCAAATGTTGATTTTCTGGTTACTGACTCCAACACTGATCCCCGGCCACAGCACCTACATCTCCTGCTTTGCACCCGCACCAAACATAACACTAAGGGCAGCCCAACTACCATCAGACAGGAGCCACAACATCAGGGTGTGTCCCAACAGAAGAAAGGGTGTGCCCTCCTCTCCCCGGAGCATCGGTGTGAGGACTGCCACTGTGAGTATGTCAATAACCGTTGCAGCCAGAGCTACTACCACTCCCATCCTCCTACTGCGCTGCAGCACATGCCAAGCAAACTCCACTTCCATGACCACTATAGAATAAAATATTACCCGCCTCTTCTGCCCTAGAACACTAAAATTATAGTTAGTGACATCAGCCTATCCACTAATTTGTATAAAATATTTTCTCACTATTTTCTGTTGTCTAAACCCGGCTGCGAAAAATACAGTAATTACCGCAGAGAAAAATAATTTGCCATAGAAATAGTTAACAGCAGACTGTCCCTCCTGCAGACTTCGGCTTATACTGTATTATTTTGCTGCGTTGCCACAGACTAATAGATTACAGTGTTTAATGGGAAGGCAAATGAAGGTGTTCCAGATTCCCTAACCTACATTGACTTACTCCTAGAAGCACAATGCCTTCAAAAATAGGAACTGCGCTTCCGAGATGAGCGGCACATCTATAATGAGAATGTAATGCAGGGTTTCCAGTTATTCCAGTGTCAGATAATAAAGCCTTTACTTCATGTAATCCCGGTTGGCCTCACCTGCAGTATGTGGTGTATATATATGGGGAGGTTTGACGAAAACTGGTGGGGGGGGGGGGTTCAACTCCCGGTCCCCCTGCTGATCAGCTGCCTGTTTCTAGGCCAGAGACATCACATGGTCCTATGTGCAGCTCAGTCTCATTCAAGTGAATGGACCGGGGCTGCAACACCAAGCACAACCGCCATACAGTGTATGACACCTTCCTTGGTATGCTGTCAAGAGGCTCCAGCTTCAGGTTAGCCCCCCCCCACAGTTACATGAACTTGGTAACCAAATGCTTTATTTTAGCTGTGACTTTTGCTCACTGGAGAATAGAACTTAAAGGGATTTCTGGGAGTCTGCTTATCCTGATGATAGGCCATCAGTTATAAATGAATTCGTTCCCCCGGCCTCTGACAATTAACAGAATCAAGATGCCCCTTCAATATATACACTGGGGCAACAAGTTGTCCATACGTGGACATTTGAGTACATGTGCAGTCTATTTTAATGCCTCACCTTTTTCCTTTAAGAATATATTTTTCAGCAGCTTTATCTACTTTCTGACAGATGAACTGGCCCATACTTACCAACAATTCAGTTAGTAAAATCGGGACAATACAGTATAACCACCTTCCCCGGGAATGCCCCGAACCCACCCAGAAACAACAACTTATAGGCAAAGTTTCTAAAAGAAGAAACAGGCACTCACCATCTGTATCATAGATTCAAAGTATAAAAATAAAACACATCCAATCATTAAAATGTATACATTTAGATAAAATTTAACCCAATAAAATACTATACTACTTTGCCACAGAATAGATTATATCTATTAATTCATCCAAGAGACCGTATTAAATCCAAATAAGTGTTTTGCGTTCACTAGACAGTGAATAGTGGACTAATATATCCTGTATATTATAGTGAAAATACGTAATAGTAGCACATTTCAAAAATTTCGGATATTTCCAATCCTAAAGAAACTCAATAAGGGATATAAAAAGTTCAAAATATACAGTGTTCAAAAGAGAATCTATGCATGTCCAAAAGAATATAGTCCGATTCTCTGTCTAATGTGCCGTATGGTGAGTATATTAGTAAATTAGTCTCTACTTACAGGAGACGGTATAGATATGGACTGACAGCGGGGTGCCTGTTTTTTCTAGTGAACGCAAAACACTTTTTTGGATTTAATACGGTCTCTTGGATGAATTAATAGATATAATCTATTCTGTGGCAAAGTAGTATAGTATTTTATTGGGTTAAATTGTATCTAAATGTATACATTTTAATGATTGGATGTGTTTTATAATAAATGTATTTTTATACTTTGAATCTATGATACAGATGGTGAGTGCCTGCTTTTTCTTTTAGAAACATTTTACTGTATGCTTTGTGACAGGGTGAGTCACTTAAAAAACAGAGCACCTCTACCATAGCTAAAAAAAACGGGGGGGGGGGGGGGAGCCACTATATACACTTGTTACATATAGGCAAAGTTTGCTTTAGCCCTGCGCACATTTTCGGCTCAGGAGAGAGCAAATCTGCCGGAACTGTCTCTGAAAATCAGGAACAATCCCAGCAAATTCTGGACAGTTGGCAACTATACTGACCTGTTACATGGCTTCACATGCTGTCCTGAGCAAAAGTAAATGTAGTTGATTAAAGAACTTACTGATCACGTCTTCAAGAGTTAAACAGAAACCGTAAAGTCAGTTTTTATTTTTAAATCTAAATGGGTCTAAAATTTGGTGCATTGTTTTATGTTGGTATATTGTTTTATGGTCATAGTTCTGTTTTCCGACACGAGAGTTCCAAATTCCCTACATGCTCATAGCGTTAAAGGAAATCTGTCACAGGTTTTATGGTGCTCTATCAGAGGACAGCATAAACTGGAGACAGATAGATACTCTGAGCAAAACTCTAGGTCACCTACTTGAATTAACCCAGTCATTTTGCTAGTCCAAATTGAGAAGCTCCAGTGGTTGAGTCCAGTCAGTACTCTGCATGAAGTCAGGAATCGGGGGCGGATTGGCCATAGATCTTACAGGGAAATTTCCCGGTGGGCCGCCTGGGCCCTCCTCACGACCGGCCAGTGGAAGTTTTTGAGAATGTATTTTGTACTGCTGGCAGTAGTTTGTGATGGACTGTGGTCTTTGGTTCTGTTGGGGTGGTATACTGTGCCACAATATGGTATAGATGGCCCTATCTTCCATCAATTTGGACCCAACTACAAAAATGGGGCAACTTTTTGTATTTTTTCCAGGGCCACTTTAAGTTCCCAATCCGCCCCTGTCAGGAATCCTCTTATTCATGAGCTGCTGGCTCTCCGACGGATCTTCTGCTGTTTGACATCTTTCGTTCCATAGAAATCAGTGATAAGGAATGGGCAGGTAGAGCCGGGAGCTCTGGGCTTGCAAGGTCAATTCAAGTAAATGACATAAAAAAAAAATTTCAGAGGATCTTTCACGTGTTTATGCCGCCCACAAATTGGAGGGCGGCTGCGCATGCGAAGTGTGCCCTCCTTCACTTGCGGGGCTCTGTTCTTGATATAGGTGCGGGTACTAGCGATATGCCCCCATTGTCCATGATGAGACAACCCCTTTAATATCAGAACCACTTGTAAAATTAAAATTAAATAGATATATTAGGCATCTGCTAAATGTCTCCTAGGAATCCTGGATTCAGCAGGACAGTCCGAGATTGCCAACACCACCTAAAAAGGTCTGTGACGATCAGGGGGGGGGGGGGGGGGACTTCACACTGAACACAGTAAGGGAAGGGGAACAGTAACTGGGCCTGGAAACTACAATGATGTTCCTCCAACACCTTGTGACGCAATTCCGGTGGCACAAATATAGAGTCTGGTGCGTCTCCCTGAGCCTCTTACACCTTTACCTCAAGGTCAGAGTAGAGGACAGATATCACCACCCCTTTAGACAGTATGACCTCTTTCACACGAGCGTGACGAATATAGAACATGCTGCATTTTTCACGCGACGCAGAACTGATGCGTGAAAAAAAAACACTGATGTACACAGAACCATTGAAATAAATGGGTCAGGATTCAGTGCGGGTGCTATGCGCGGAAAACTCACTCATGTGAAAGGGGCCTATGGAACTCAGGTTTTCAAAATCACCACCTCCAGGGAAACTACGTGACAAGGCGTCCGCCTTGACGTTCTTAATCCCAGGACGATAGGTGACAGTGAAATTGAATCTGGTGAAAAACAGGGCCCATCTGGCTTGTCTTGGGTTCAGTCGTTTCGCCGACTCCAGATAAGCCAGATTTTTGTGATCAGTGAATACCGTGATCGGATGAATTGCCCCTTCCAACCAATGACGCCATTCCTTAAAAGACAATTTAATGGCCAGCAACTGTGTTAGGCCTCATGCACACTGTTGTTCTGGTCCGCATCCGAGCCGCAGTTTTTCACTCCATGTGCTGTCCGCATCTGTTGCTCTGTTACGTAGCCCTGCAAAAAAAATATAACGTCCTATTCTTGTCCGTTTTGCGAACAAGAATAGGCATTTCTACAATGGGCCACCTGTTCCGTTCTGCAAATTACGGAAGGCACACAGGCAGCTTCCGTGTTTTGCGGATACGCAATTTGCGGACCGCAAAAAACGGAACGGTCGTGTACATGAGGCCTCACCTACATCATAATTTTTCTCAGCGGGGGATAGTTTTTGCGAGAAAAATGCACATGGTTGCCATTTAGCAGGTGATGGACCCTGTGACAAAACTGCTCCTACCCCCACCTCGGATGCGTCCACATCCACAATAAACGTTTGTGACTCATCTGGCTGCACCAATATGGGAGCAGAAGAGAAGCATTCCTTAATCGCAGAAAAGGCTTGCAACGCTGAATCAGACCATACAGAGACATCCATCCCTTTCTTAGTCATGTCCGTTAAGGGTTTTACTATTGTCGAATAATTCTTAATACATTTTCGGTAATAGTTAGTGAACCCTAAAAACCCATAAATCACTGCGAAAGGTGCACCACAATGATATGCAACTGACAACACTGGCTAATCCCTCAAGCTGATGTTAAGAGCTGAGACTTTAGCCAATTTTTTCCTGTCAGGAACACATCGGAGCCCTTTTGCACCACCGTCAAGGTATCTCAGTGTGGCATGGGTTCCTACCACTAGACTACCTACGGTGTGTGAACACGGTCTGAGGGGTGCTAAGATACAACTTACAACCAAGCTCCCACATACCTCCATAGTGAAATCACTCATATAGTGGGAGATATGATCAGGCTGTAAGCCCCACCACATAACGGGCCATGTGACACAGGCTACCAGATGCAACAGAATGCTACCAGCAGTACGCAATGGCACATTCTAAACATATCATGAAAAATAACTAAATAAAAGTGGCCTAAAAACTCCAAACACTGTGGCGTGTTTATAACCGGGGGAGCAATTCCTCTGCATGTGATCCGTTGCTAACGGCAATCCCCAGCAAAAATGCATACAATAGAGGATGTCGGCAGCGGACCACATGTACCACAATAGCATCCTACACAAGATGGGATAATGTGTAAATGCAAATATAAAAATACATAAATCACTGCGAAAGGTGCACCACAATGATATGCAACTGACAACACTGGCTAATCCCTCAAGCTGATGTTAAGAACTGAGACTTTAGCCAATAACCCTAAAAACCGCATAAGAGCCTTCAGATTTTCGGGTCGATCTCAGTTCAATACAGCACAGACTCTCAGGATCCATTCGAAAAACCGAAGATGACATCAGGTAGCCCAAAAACTGCATCTCGTGTACCGCAAAAACACACGTCTCTAATTTTGCAAACAATTTATTATCCCTTAGGATCTGTAACACCTGTCTCACATGATTCTGATGTGTCTCCATGTCTGGAGAATAAATAAGAATGTCATCCAAATACACGACCACAAACCTCCCCACCAGGTGATAAAAGATGTCATTCACAAAATGTTGAAAGACCGCTAGGGCATTGGTCAACCCGAAAGGCATGACCAGGTTCTCAAAGTGCCCCTCAGGAGTATTAAAAGCTGTCTTCCATTCATCCCCTTCCTTGATCCTAACAAGATTATATGCCCCCTTAAGTCCAACTTGAAGAACACCTTGGCACCAATAATCTGGTTAAACAAATCGGGAATCAAAGGAAGAGGGTAAGGATCACGGATAGTAATCTGATTGAGTTCACGAAAATCCAGACCTGGCCGAAGACCTCCATCCTTTTTTTTTTTTTTTTTTACATAAAAGAACCCTGAAGCCACTGGAGACTTGAAAGATCTTATGTGCCCTTTCTTCAAACTCTTGGCAATATATTCTCTCATGGCCTGCCTTTCAGGTTCAGAAAGATTATACAACCTAGATTTAGGCAATTTAGCCCCAGGAATAAGATTGACATGGCAATCATATTCCCGATAGGGAGGTAAATACTGACATCCACTCTCAGAAAACACATAAGCAAACTCGGATATAAAAGAGGGTACAGCCTTAGTAGTAATCACAGAAAAGGATGTATTGAGACAATTATCAGTGCAATAGTTCTCCCAATCCAGAATCTGCCTAGCTTGCCAATCAATTGGATTATGCTTGGTAAGCCACGTTAAACCCAGAACCATAGGTGCAGGGAGACCTTCAAAGACAAAACACAAGATAACTTCTTTATGAAAGTCACCTACTCCTAATCTTATATCATGCAAAACTTGTGACAAGCACTTCTGAGTAAGAGGGGCAGAATCAATAGAAAATACAGGAATGTCTTTTTTTAATGTACTTGGTGATAACCCGTGCATGCGGACAAACTGAGCATCAATCAGGTTCACCTCGGCCCCGCTGTCGATACATACTTAAATTCCCACAGTTTGACTCTAGCGCCACCTTGGCAGTCAGGAGAAATCGGGTACTACCAGCAAAGGACAAATGCACATTCTCTGACTCCCAACTCACACCTCCGATAGTCAGATGGGATTTAGACGTCCCTTTTTGTTTCTCTTTTTGCCGCTGAATGCTTGGACATATATTGATAAAATGTCCCCTTTGACCGCAGAAAAAACATACTGTCTGCTTCAACTCCTACTTTTGCAAGCAGATCCAGTAGTCGCTCCCCATAACTGCATGGGTTACTCCCTAGGTATAAGCTCAGGAGTCTCTTCACCCAAAGAGTCAAAGGAATATGGTACGTTATGTAATAGAACGTCCTGAGAGAGCGGGCCCTTAGATCTCTCTCTCTCAGGCGTCTATCAATACGTACGGCCAAAGACATAACGGCTTCCAAAGACTCAGGATTCTCATGAAAGGCCAAAGCGTCCTTTAGCCTCTTAGATAATCCCTGACAAAACTGGCTACGGAGAGCTGGATCGTTCCACACAGTATTCGTAGCCCACCTCCTAAATTCAGAACAATAGATCTCTGCCGAATGCTCTCACTGACGCAGGCTGCGTAATTTAGTCTCGGCCAGGGAGGTTCGGTCCGGGTCATCATTGATGAGACCTAAAGCTCTGAAAAATGCATCTACTGATCGGAGAGACTGTGATCCGGTCTGCAGAGAAAAAGCCCAAGACTGGGCGTCCCCTTTAAGCAACAAAATAATCACACCCACTCTCTGGCTCTCATCCCCAGATGAGTGTGGACGCATGTTAAAGTACCATTTACACGCTTCCCTAAACCGAATGAAATTATCACTCGAGAATCTATCCGGGAGAGCAACTTTAGGTTCAGGACAGGTCAGGTAATCACTACTAGGATCAGCCAACAGTGGTCTCTGCATCTGTGAGATGGTCAAGCGGAGGTCAGCTACCTCCAGAGACAGCCCCTGCAGCTGTCCGGTCAGTGCAGCGATAACATCCATGGCTGAACTGATACAGACAACAAAATGACGGTTATTCAGCGGTTTATAATGTCATGATCAGTGTGTGGGGGAAACTCCACACTGAACACAGGAGGGAAGGGGAACAGTAACTGGGCCTGGAAACTAGGGAAGGAACAGGTCACCTCCTAAACAACCCTAATCCAGGCCCTAACTACCTATCAATATGAATAGACCTTGAAGGTAACTCATGTGCAGTATACCTAGGACCTTATTTCCCTATAAGGCCCTGGAATAAGGTTAGGACCAGAGACAACCCATTCCTCCCCAGATGGACGAATGGAAGTCTCTGTCTCAGGCCCAGATACAAACAACCAGGAATATAAGAAACACAAAACAATAAGAAAAGATAAGACTTAGCTTAAAGTAGAAAACTGGCAACTCCAGAAGCACCACAGAGTACAACCGACCAGCTAGTAAAAAGACAGGAAGAAAATCTATAAACCACACCTCCAAGAGTGAGAAGCGTCTACTTATGGGGAAGGTAAATTACCAACAAGCAACACTTGAAGCAAGGGGTGTGGCATTCATCAAAACACAGACACAATAACATCCACAAGGAACTTATCAATTTAACCCACGTGTTGCCAGTCTCTCTGATCTCCTGGTACCTGCCACGGGAACATCCGTGACAAGGTCATATTCCTCTCCCACCAGGACCCATTGATAACTGATCTGAAGTTTTAAGAACATATAGTGGAGATATATTCCATGTAGGCTCATATAAATATACAAGTTATTAGGAAAGTAATTAAATGAGCTTACTGTCATCTGCAGTAATACCGGGATTTAGATAAGTATTTCTTGTATTATAATTAATATGATTCTGGAATTATTGGACTCTCCTGTGATGTGTGGCGCAAAGTGGAATTGTACAACTTAACATCAGAGACAATGGAGCAGATTTGTCATTAATGTTAAGGTACATTCACATGACTATGTATACTGTGGTCCGCAAAATGTGGATCCGCAAAAAAGATGGATAATGTCCGTGTTGTATCCGTTTTTTGTGGACCCATTGTAATAATGCCTATTCTTGTCTGCCATACGGGCAAGTGTAAGACATGTTCTATCTTTTTTGCGGGGCTGCAGAATGGAAATACGGATGCGGACAACACCCAGTATGCTGTCCGCATTTTTTTTCTGGCCCCATTGAAATGAATAGGCCGACATCTGGTCCGCAAAAAAAAATGCGGTTTGGATTTGGAGGAAATATTCTAACTAGGGCTGCAACGATTAATCTAAGTTATCGATAATATTCGATAACGGAATTCGTTGTCAACGAATCCCGTTATCGAATAATCGGCCGATTCGTTGATATGCGGGCGGGAGCGGGCAGTCAGGCACTATCCCTGCGGGTCCTTGAACTTTAGATCACCGCATCTTCTTTTACCTTACAATGAAGCTCCAGTAACAGGCAGAGCGGGCGGCGGCGTAACGTCACTTACTCACGTGACGCGCATGCTCCGCCTGCTTCATTCATAAAGTAGGTGGAGCAGGCACGTCACGTGAGTAAGTGACGTTACGCCGCCGCCCGCTCTGCCTGTTACTGGAGCTTCATTGTAAGGTAAAAGAAGATGCAGTGATTTAAAGTAAAAGTTACTGCTGGTTAAGGAATACTGCTGTGAGAGGCGGGGCCGGGGCTGTTATGGGGAGGGGGATCTGTGTATGGCACTGTTATGGAGGGGATCTGTGTATGGCACTGTTATGGGGAGGGGGATCTGTGGATGACACTGCTATGGGAGAGATCTGTGGATGACACATATAGCATAAGATGCTATATAGTGCCATCCATAGATCCCCCCCATAGCATAGTCATCCATAGATCCCCCCATAGCATAGTCATCCACAGGTCCCCCTCCCCATAACATTGTCATCCACAGGTCCCCCTCCCCATAACATTGTCATCCACAGGTCCCCCTCCCCATAACAGTGCACAGATCCCCCTCCCATAACAGTGCCATCCACCGATCCCCTCCATAACAGTGCCATCCACAGAACCCCTCCATAAAAGTGCCATCCACAGATCCCCCATAACAGTGCCATTCACAATTTGTTTTAATATGGCCTTTGAACATTATTTTTCAAGTAAAATCATATAAACCCCTTTTTATTGTCATTTTGGTGTTTTTCCCGATTAATCGATGAAATTATCGACAACTAATCGATTATTCAAATAATCGTTAGCTGCAGCCCTAATTAAAAAGGTTGTGTGAATGGGGCCTTATATGAATTGGTTCTGACACCATGTAAAATAGAGACATCTATTAGATGTCTCTAATGCTAACACCACAAGCACTGGGCCAGATCTCCCTCATCTTACATTTACTCCATTAAAACTTCTGTCTTTAGAATTTGGTAAATGTTTTGTCCCCTTTGAAAGACTAAACCGGACTATTTCAGGGGGTTCCGCTAACCATCTAATGTATCTGGGGGGGGTCACCAGACTAGCATTCAGCCGACCATTAGCTAAAGTGTATGGGGAGCTGACAGAGGAGCTGTCACATCTCCTGATGTCCCTTTTTTAGAAAATACTTTTATTCCCCATAAATGAACATTTCTGGAGCATCTTTCCTTTGAACTCTATGTTGTGCTATTACTCTGTTATTACTTCCTCGTGCACACATCACTGCTGCAGCCATTGATTGTCCAGCAACGGTCATGTGCGTTTAGTCAAGACAATCAGTCAAAGCAATCATTATCCAAATATTGGTTTGGATTTCTCTTTTTGGCTTACATCGAAATGACGGCTCCAGGGCAAAGACTTAAAGGGGTTATCCAAGACCTATAATGCCACCCATATGCCCGGGCCCCTCAAACAGATTGTACTTACCTCACTCCCCGACACCCGCGTCATCTCTGATGCCGGCACAGCCGCCGCTGCATCTCTCCGCCGACAGATAGGAGGCCACAATGGGAATGAGCCTCCCTAGCATCATGGGTGACGCTAGGGAGGCTCGTTCTTTATTATATAACAGGAGTCTTTGAGCTCTTTAGACAACAGAACTGAGGTACAAGGCATTAAAACACAACCCCAATTCCAAAAAAGATGGGATGCAGTGTAAAATGTAAATAAAAACAGAATGCAATGATTTGTAAGTCTTATAGAGCCATATTTTATTCACATAAGAGCATGGAACACATTTCAGATATTGAGAGCTATTTTACGATTTCTTGACAAATTAACTCATTTAGAACTTTATGGCCAGTGATGGCCAGTTCGCCGGGTTCGCCCGCGAACACATGCGGGCTGCCATCTTAAATCACAAGTCCAGCGATGCACAGGTAAGCCCTTACCTGTGCCTGCGCCGTGAGCCGGTCTGAAACAAATGCGGTCACCGCATCATTTGGTTGAATGAAAAATCCCAGCAGACGTGACTTGAATGCTCATAGGAATTTTATTGCCATATAACAATATGTCCCATATCCTAGGACGCGTTTCGGCTAGACAGCCTTTTTCAACAAGCTACTTGTTGAAAAAGGCTGTCTAGCCGAAACACGTCCTAGGATATGGGACATATTGTTATATGGCAATAAAATTCCTATGAGCATTCAAGTCACGTCTGCTGGGATTTTTCATTCAACTGCACGTGGAACCGGTCCTATCCCGCGCGGCGTGCATCTAGCGAGTGCTGGCCGACTCATCTTCACCGCATCATTTGGGACATTTTCTTGGGAGAGGGATATTGTATGTGCATTTTATTGATATATGTATTTCTGGAAGTTCAAATTAAATAAGAGTGATATTAATGACATATTTTCCAATCATTCATGTGTGATTTTGTGATATAGGAGTTATAGGATATAGGAGAAATTTGGTACACATAGGATAGAGAATCAAAGCGGCATCCTCTTAAGGCCTCATGCACACGACTGTTGTTGTGTTCCGTTCCGCAAAATGGGGTTCCGTTGTTCCGTGATCCGTTTCCGTTTTTGTTTCCGTGTGTCTTCCTTTATTTTTGGAGGACCACCAGACATAAAGGAAAGTAAAAAAAAGTCTAAGACAGGTTTGCCATGCAAATGATAGGAAAAAAACGGGCGCGGACGACAATCTTGTGTGCCTCCGCGTTTTTCTGCGAACCGTTTTCCACGAAAATAATAGGTCAGGTTATATTTTTTTGACGGACTGGAACCACGGATCACGGACGGCAAACGGTGCATCAGCCGAGTTTTCAACGGACCCATTGAAAGTCAATGGGTCCGCAGAAAATCACGAAAAACGGCACAACGGACACGGAATAAAACAACGGTCGTGTGCATGAGGCCTTATTGTGTATAACAGTACTGCTGCTGAAGCAGATGAGAAAGTAGAAATTTACGTGTTGATTTTTATTTTATTTTATTTGAGTGCTACATTTTATTTGAGTGTAATAAATATTACTTTTTGATACAGTTCCCGGTGATCGAGTGCCTGTTGGCTTACCAATTAAAAATCTATTACTACATTTATGGACATTGGGGTAGTCCACTAGCGGTGCACCGAATCCAGTGCCTTAACAGGTGTAACCACTATATTTGTGTATATGTATATCCATTATCATGTTCTGGAAATCGCTGCCTGGGCTCAGGAACACTTCCAGAAATCATTGTCTATGAACACAGTTCGCCGTGCCATCCACAAAGAAGAAGCTATTTGTCAACACGATACAGAAATGCCACCGTCTTCTCTGAGCCAAAGCTCATTTAAAATGGACAGAGGCATCCGATGAATCAAAATTTGACTTTTTTTTTTTAAACCATGGACACCGTGTTCTGCCAACTTAGGAGGAGAGGGACCACCTAGATTGGTATCAGAACACAGTCCAAAAGCCTGATGGTATGGGGTTGCATTAGTGCCTATGACGTGGCCAACGTAACATCTGGAAAGGCACGATCAATGCTGAAAAGTATATAGAGGGTTTAGAACAACGTATGCTCCCATCAGACGTCTCTTTCAGGGAAGGCCTTGTATATTTCAGCAAGACAATGCTAAAGCACATACTGTATCCTTCACAACAGCATGGCTTCACAGAAGAAGACTTAGGGTGCTGAACTGGCCTGCCTGCAGTCCCGACCTTTCATTGATAGAAAACATTTGGCACGTCATGAAATTAAAAATTAGGCAAAGAAGACCCCGGACTGTTGAATCCTACAGAGAAGAATGGGACAGCATTCCTCTCCCAAAACGCCAGCAATTTGTCTCCTTAATTTCCAGACATTGGTGGCGGCTGCACTTTATTGAACAACTTGTCGCAAAGTCAAGAACGTAACCAGAGATCAACAGAATAGCAGTCAGGATGGAAAAGGCTGGAGGAAGAAAAGGAGCCGTAATCAGGACTCAATACCAAGAGCTGAACTGCAGTAATCAACTGACAATCCTACGGAAGCATAATCCATCAACAAGCCAGGAACCATTGTTTTGAGCACCTATTATTTGTACCAATGACAAAAATCATTAAATCATCTTATTTTCAAGCATATTTACAGAATATTATTACACTACTGAAATACAATGTTCTCATGTTTTTTGTCCTATAGGTGTTACAATAGTTGCTGTTATGAATAGTTGCTGTTCTTGTGTCTTCCTCAAATCATTGGAAAAGGACACAATAAACTTTAATAGAATGGGTAAAATATGGAGCATAATGAAATGTAATCGCGGAATTCCTGCACAAAGGAAATACTAGGCTTCGAGATTCAACTGGTAAACAAGACAAAACCAAACAAATATCTAAAAAAATTTATAAAATCTATATTTTATTCATATTTTTGGAATATATTTATAACAGATTGTGGGTGTTTTTGTCTCTTGATTTATAAGTTTTGAAAATAATGCATGTAAAAATATGAAAAAAATCCTCCTCCTTTCAGAATGAAACGCCATAAAGCATTTGCCTTAGGCAGGGTTTCCACGTACTGGCTGCAGAGTAAGGGCTCATGCACATGGCCGTTGTTTCGCTGTGCCCGTATTGCGGCCCACACTTGAATGGGTCCGCAATCCGGAAGGTCGGTGCGGAATGGAGGCACGGAACCCCACAGAAGCAGTACGGAGCGCTTTCTTGAGGTTTCTGTCTGTGCCTCCGCACCGCAAAAAATGCAGTGTGGACAGATCACGGACCCATTCCAGTTGCATGGATGGTGCCCGTGCATTAGGGACCTCAAATTGCAGCCCCCAATGCACGGAACGGCCGAACAACGGCTGTGTTAATGAGTCCTAAGAGTGTGCAGCAAGGAAACCCGGCGAGGTGTCGTGCGAATTGGCACTGTTTCCTATTCCGGTAAAGCACATAACAAAATGTGCTTCACCTCTTCTTACCGAGAACCGCAGCAATTCATGGCAAACCACTGGGATTTGTGATGGCAAACATGAGATTGAATCTATGGATGTGTAAAAGAGAGCTGCATCCTTACAGTGCAAATTTGGTTTTCTTTTTGTAAGCCTAAATCAGGAGTAGGCCCTCATCAGAGGAACGGTTTAACAAAAGTTTAATTTTTTTCCTTTTGCACTGAATTCTGCTTTTAGAAAAAAAAAAAAAAAAAGGGGGTCTGTGTGGACAAAGCCTAACAAAAATATGGCAGGGAGTTGTTGGGCTGGTTTAACAGAAGCAAGATAAAAGTTGTTTTTATTTTTTATTTTTATGTATTCTAGGTTCAGATTCAAAACCACCGATCCGATTTCTTGGGAGGATTTTCTGCAAAGGTTCAGAAGACCTGCTGGTATTGAAAATGGGCAAACTCTGCCAATGAAATCAAATCACAGGTGATGAATCTGTTCGCCCTAAATCCAGTTATTCCTATACAACTCTAGAGTTGACACTTCATTCTGTGTCCAACGTGTGGAGCAACATATAGAGAAGTGAGGGGTGGGGGGAAGGATGGATGTGTAAAAGAGTGCTTGGTATATTTAACTTAGGGAGAGTCTTTGAGCAGTATTGTACTAAGAGGTAGCCCTATCCCTGAGATATAGTAGCTTCATATACAAACCAGAGAAAAATAGAACTCATTCCCGATTGAAGTTTCAGGCTCCTCTTTAAAGGCTTTATTGATGAAAATCGGAATAATTGATTTTAAGTGTCTAGTGAAACAACAGACAAAAGAACCAGATGCCACACCAATCTCACACCACAGGCTCCATAACAGTCTTAGACTTGTAGTCCATCGGATATAACTCAGGTGGTGCTCTACACTGCTTCCGAATACCACGCATACATAGGAATCCAAATAGAGGAAAGAAATGTCCACATGGCACTCACTATTCTAATCACAGAGGTAACTTTACTGGATCAAAACCATAAAAACTGTACCATATACACAAGTCCCTTCTCATGGATCAGTACAGTGCACCTTAACGGGATGAGAAACGGCCATCATGCTAATTCACGAGAAGGAACCTGCTATCCTGCACCCTTGTGTATATGGTACACTTTGTACAGATTTAATTCAATAAAGATATAAGTGATTTTAATGGTGAGCGTCATATGGGTATTCCTTTCCTCCATTGGATTCCTGTTGATTTAAGCTTTAGTTTTTTATTACATAATGAAAAGGGTTTTGTGAGATTGTTTTTACTGGTGACATCCTCTGGATAGATCATCATCAGTATCGGATCGGTGGGGGTCCGACCCCCGGGACCCCCGGCGATCAGCTGTTTTGAGAAGGCCGCTGCTATGAGCGCCGCTGCCTTCTTGCAGCTCACTAAGAACAGTGCTGTACATTGTATAACGGCTGTGCTTGGTATCGCAGCTCAGCCCCATTCAACTTGAATGGGGCTGAGCCGCTCCTAGGCCATGGGATTGATAAACGTGTTGTCACTCGGCCTAGAGAGAAGGTCGGGGCACTCATCAGAGGATAGGTCATCGGTAAAACAATCTCGGAAAACCCCTTTAAGTAGTATAGATGAAAATAGAGAATTTTGTAATATATTTTTCTGCTCGTATTTCCCTCCCCTTGTGTACTGATCACCGTTTCTGGTTTGACTAATCAAATTGGTATATGAAAGTGCATACACAGCCCAATAAAGTCTATGGAGAGGGGAAGTAAAGGACAAAATGCTGAGGCAGACAGGAGCCAGGGAGAGAGTGACCAGACGTGGCTGCACCTACTACTGAGTAATTTATCTCACCCAGAGCTGGATTTTTAAGTAAAATACACTGCCTGTCCAAAAAAAAAAAAAAAGTCGCCACCTGGATTTAACTAAGCAAATAGTTATGAGCCTCCTATTGGGTTATTACCGGTACTGCATGGGCGATTATCTTTCAGCTGGCAACAAGTTATTTAACCCCAACTGGTGCAATGAGTTGCTTCTCATTTCTTAAACAACCATGTCGAAAGACACATCTCGTGGTCGTGGAAAAAATGTTAGTCTGTTTGAGAAGGATCAAATCATTGGCATGTATCAAGCAGAGAAAACATCTAAGGAGATTGAAGAAACTACTAAAATTGGGGTAAGAACTGTCCAACGCATTATTAAAAACTAGAAGGATAGTGGGGACCCATAGTATTCGAGGAAGAAATGTGGCGGGAAAAAAAATCCTGAATGATCGTGATCGGCGATGACTTAAACGTTTGGTGAAATCAAATCGAAGAAAAACAACAGCAGAACTCGGGGCTATGTTTAATAGTGAAAGTAAGAGCATTTCCACACGCACAATGCGAAGGGAACTCAAGGGATTGGGACTGAACAGCTGTGTAGTTGTAAGAAAACCACTAATCAGTGAGGCAAACCAGAAAAAAAAGGCTTCAATTTGCTAGGGAGCATAAAGATTGGACTCTGGAGCAATGGAAGAAGGTCATGTGGTCTGATGAGTCCAGATTTACCCTGTTCCAGAGTGATGGGCGCATCAGGGTAAGAAGAGAGGCAGATGAAGTGATGCACCCATCATGCCTAGTGCCTACTGTACAAGCCTAGGGGGCAGTACTATGATCTGGGGTTGCTGCAGTTGGTCAGGTCTAGGTTCAGCAACAGTATGTGCTCCAAGAATGAGGTCAGCTGACTACCTGGACATACTGAATGACCAGGTTATTCCATCAATGGATTTTTTTCTTCCCTGATCGCACGGGCATATTCCAAGATGACAATGCCAGGATTCATCGGGCTCAAATTGTGAAAGAGTGGTTCAGGGAGCCTGAGACATCATTTTCACACATGGATTGGCCACCACAGAGTCCAGACCTTAACCCCATTGAGAATCTTTGAGATGTGCTGGAGAAGGCTTTGCGCAGCAGTCAGACTCTACCATCATCAATGCAAGATCTTGGTGAAAAATGTATGCAACACTGGATGGAAATAAATCTTGTGACATTACGGAAGCTTATCGAAACAATGCCACAGTGAATGCGTGTCGTAATCAAAGCTAAAGGCTTTTTTTTGGTGGCGACTTTTTTTTGGGACAAGCAGTGTATTATCCAGCTCTGGAGTGAGATATATCACTCACTAGATGCGGCAGCCACATCGGGTCTCTGCCCTCTATCTGCTGTAAGCTGATCTTTCACATGAACAGATTTGATCAGTCAATTCAAACAGTGATGAGGTCAGGGCCAGTAGAGAGGGAAATAAGGGTAGAAACTAAAACATTTTTTAAATAAAATATATTGCAAAGTTCACTTTTTCTCCTATACCTGTACTATTAAATTATGAAATTTAGAAAAAAAAAGTTTAGGTGCCCTTTAATCCACTCTGTATCTGCGGTAAATAGGTTGTGGTAAGCTCTAGTCTGGTTGAATGTGGTCAGATTATTGATCTCCCAGTTTTGCATTTTAGGGTCAATTCGGTAAAAGCCAAAGACCTACATTTTTCAAATGATCACATACTTCAGAAACTTCACCAGCACTTTCAAGAAGCATATCCATCCTTAAAACAAGCATTTCTTGTACTTGATGAGGTAAGTAGTTGTAATAAATGGTATCTACCTATCGTATTGGTGATTTAGGGGAAAGGTGGTCACTTTGAAGTGAGGTCACCAGGGCTGCAGTGCTTTTATCATGGGCTGCAGATCGGTCCTTATTTTTAGAACCTCTGGTCTAGATGGTCCATTATTTCCTTTTGTCCATATTTACATTATTAACATAGGGGAACCCCTGAAACTGTTTTGACTTCTAGCCCTCATGTCTACTTCAGAGTAGGGTGTGTGCATCACCTAGATTTACAGGTGAGAGGCTGCACTCACTTCTTGGAGACCGTATAAGTCTATTGACACTTTTCTATCCATTAACTCCCATGTATTGCAGCTGCCATAAAGCAAATACTGCTGCACTCACAGAACTTAAAGGAGTTGTCCGGAATTTTTATATTGATGGCCTATCCTGAGGATAGGTCATCAATATCTAATCGGTGGGGGTCCACCAATCAGCTATTTGAAGAGGCTGCGACCTCTTCCTAGGCCAGTGATGTCACATTGGTAACATTGCCTATGCTCAGCTCAGTCCCATTCAAGTCTATAGGGCTGAGCTGCAATACCAAGCACCGCCACTGTACAAAGTACAGCGCTGTGCTTGGTAAGCTGCGAGGAGGCTGCAACACTCACTAGAGCACCAATCAAATACTGATGACCTATCTTGAGGATAGGCCATTAGTATAAAAATCCTAGACAACCCTTAATAAGTTTTTGACAGTTATGATAATATACTGCATAGACTTTTCTCTGCATGCACCAATCTCTAGATTAGCAACATGATCCAATCCAAACCTGATTGTATGTTGTATTGGGTTCAGGAGATAAATACAAGTTAAATAATTTTTAGTTTTGGCAAGGACATCAACTAGATGGCATGAAAAAAGTGAGCAGCGCAGCTCTGAAGGCACATTTTTTTTCCGTGTTGTTCCTTTTCTCTCACAAAATAGAAGCGCTTACCTCTAGCATCCCATGGAAATGTGACACACCTCAGCGTTGAGCACTGGTTGTGCTTCCATTGCTGTGTAAAAACTCATATTTGTATTCTGCTGAGCAACCATTAGGATAAGATACTCATTAGGGAGTATGAAGAACTAATAATTATTAAAGAAGAACTCCCGCAAAAATGTTTATTCTCTGACCTGTTAGAAAGGTACATGATGTAATCTGTAGTAAGGGTAATCTTCTTACCAGTGACTGTATATGTGAGTTATAACCTCACTTCTGATCCTCAGCTGTGTCATGTGACCAACTCTCTCTCTCTAATCCCCAACTGACACAGGGCAGGAAGTCAGTTACATCTCTATTTATTCCTATGAGACTGAGAGTGAGGCTCCCATAGGAATACATAGAGAAACTGACTTCCTGTCCACACATAAAATGCTGTGTTATATGGAAACTCTGATTGCTGGTCACATGACACAGCTGAGGATCAGAGGGGAGGGGATACCTCACAAATACAGACACGGGTAGGAATATTACATTCACCAAAGATTACATCATGTACCTTTCTAGGAGGTCAGAGAATAATTTTTTTTGCGGAAGTTGTTCTTTAATTACAATGATAGACTACCAATTCTTGATGGCGCTAACATTGCTGCTTTCTCCCAGAAGCAGTGCCACACCTATCCACAGGTTGCGTGCAGTACTGCATCTGAGCCCTTCACTTCTATGGAGCTACAATATTAGGCCTCATGCACACGGACGTTTTTTTTTGCGGTCCGCAAAAACGGTTTCCGCTGTACCGTGATCCGTGTCCGTATTTTCATCCGTGGGTCTTCCTTGATTTTTGGAGCATCCACGGACATGAAAAGTGAAAAAAAAATAATAAGTCACGTTTGCATTGAAAATGATAGGAAAAACGGACACAGATCACGGACGCGGATGACTATCTTGTGTGCATCCGTGATTTTTCACGGACCAATTGACTTGAATGGGTCCGTGAACTGTTGTCCGTGAAAAAAATAGGACAGGTCATATTTTTTTCACGGACTGGAAAAACGGATTACGGACGCGGAAGCCAAACGGTGCATTTTCCGATTTTTCCACGGACCCATTGAAAGTGAAGGCCTCATGCACACGACCGTTGTGTGCATCCGCGGCCGTTGTTCCGTTTTCCATTTTTTTTCGCGGACCCATTCACTTTCAATGGGTCCGTGGAAAAATCGGAAAATGCACCGTTTTGCAGCCGCATCCGTGATCCGTGTTTCCTGTCCGTCCAAAAAATATGACCTGTCTTTTTTTTTTTTAGCGGACAACGGTTCACTGACCCATTCAAGTCAATGGGTCCGTGAAAAAACACAGATGCACACAAAATTGGCATCCGCGTCCGTGGCCGTAGGCTACTTTCACACAGACGGATCCGCAGATCCGTCTGCATAAAAGCTTTTTCAGAGCTGAGTTTTCACTTCGTGAAAACTCAGATCCGACAGTATATTCTAACACATTCTGTGTCCGGCCGGGCGCTCCTCCTACTGGTAAGTGACAGGTCTGTGCTATAAGCAATGCGCCGCACAGACCTTTCACTTACCAGTAGGAGGAGCGCCCGGCCGGTCACAGACATCGCAGCTCCCAGGTAAGTATAATGCTTCTAAAAATTGCTAAGTAACCATGGAAACCAGGACTGCAGTAGCGTCCTGGTTGCCATGGTTACCGATCGGAGCCCCAGCGATTAAACTGGGACTCTGATCGGAACTCTCCGCTGCCACCAATGATAGGGGGGAGATTTTAATTAGGAGGGAGGGGGGGCCCACTGGCCACCAATGAATCTACAGTACTACAGAGGAGGGAGGGGGGGCCCACTGGCCACCAATGAATCTACAGTAATACAGGGGAGGGAGGGAGGCCCACTGGCCACCAATGAATCTACAGTACTACAGGGGAGGGAGGGGGGCCCACTGGCCACCAATGAATTTAAAACTGGGGAGGGAGGGGGGTGTGCCCCCTCCTGCCTGGCAGCACATGATCTCTTACAGGGGGCTATGATACGCACAATTAACCCCTCAGGACCTGAGGGGTTAATTGTGCGTATCATAGACCCCTGTAAGAGATCGGGTGCTGCCAGGCAGCAGGGGGCAGTAATGTACACAGTTCAAAGTATATTCTAACTTGAAGCGTCCCCATCACTATGGGAACGCCTCTGTGTTAGAATATACTGTCGGATATGAGTTTTAACGATCTAACTCAAATCCGATGGTATATTCTAACATAGAGGTGTTCCCATGGTGACGGGGATGCTTCAAGTTAAAATATACCATCGGATTGGAGAAAACTCCGATCCGATGGTATAATAGGGACTCCTGACTTTACATTGAAAGTCAATAGGGGACGGATCCGTTTGCAATTGCACCATATTGTGTCAACGTCAAACGGATCCGTCCCCATTGACTTGCATTGTAATTCAGGACAGATCCGTTTGGCTCCGCACGGCCAGGCGGACACCAAAACGACTTTTTTTTTATGTCTGTGGATCCTCCAAAAATCAAGGAAGACCAACGGACGAAAAAACGGTCACGGATCACGGACCTACGGACCCTGTTTTTGCGGACCTTAAAAAAAAAACGGTCGTGTGCATGAGGCCTTAAAGGAAGAAGCCATGTTTTTTATCCTTTCACCATTTCTTGGGCCTTAATTAGACCGAGATTTACAAAAATGTTGTATTTCTGTTTGTTTCTAAGGGACGCAATGGGAGAGTTAGCAGAAAGGAACTGCGCCGCATCGTTGACTGCATGATGTTCCGAATTACAGACGAGCAGTTCAAGGAGTTAATGATCATCCTTGACCCAGAACACACAGGATTCATCAGTTACCACCAGTTCCTGGACTTGTTTGAGGAGAAGGAATCTGTTGTACGTGCCCATTAGCAGCTGATAGTTTTCTTTTTTTTTTCTTCTATTCTGGCTCATTTTGCACGCTGAGATTAGGCTACCTAACATAACGATGTGAAGGGATGAATGCTGGAGCGCTCGTGTGTATGATACCAGCCTAATGAGCGTGAGACATTAACACTACAGAGAGCAGTGGCAGAAAGTCCTCTACCGGGATGATTGCCGTCTACTGCTGCGAGTGAGAGCATTACAAATGATTATCAATTATTACATATTTGGAATGCATGGGAGGCCTAGCTTCCTAGTAGTTTGTCTGCAGACTAAAGCCAAAAAATGAAGGTTTACGGAGGAATATCAGGTAAGGAGAACTGAGACCAGGTTTACATTACCTCCCATCCACAAAACTAATGGGGTCATTTATCAAACTGGGGTAAAGTAGAACTGGCTTAGTTGCCCATAGCAACCAATCAGATTCCACCTTTCATTTTTGACAGCTCCGTTTTTTTGCGTTCCGTATATTCAATGGGTCTGCAAAACATATGGACAGCACTCTGTGTGCTGTCCGCATCCGTTGCTCCGTTCTGTGGCCCCGCAAAAATTGTGAGGCATGTCCTATTCTTGTCCGTTTTGCGGACAAGAATAGGCATTTCTATAATGGGCCTCCTGTTCCCTTCCGCAAATTATGGAAGGCACATGGGCGGCATCCGTTTTTTTTTTGCGGACCGCAAAAAACGGCACGATCGTGTGCATGAGCCCTAATGAAAAGGTGGAATCTGATTGGTTGCTGTGGGCAACTAAGCCAGTTCTACTTTACAACAGTTTAATAAATGACCCCATAAAAGTGTAAAATTTTGGCTACAGGTTATTATCAGAATTACTTATAATACTTTAACCCCTTAAACGGGTATTCCAGCAGAATAAAAAAAAGTTTTTGTCCATTTGGCTGCAAATTCTTTAAAAAATAACATAGCTAATACTCACCTCACTGATTCCCCAACCACTGCAGGGCCTGATGGTGTCAGGTCCCGCTTCAGTCCACTCCCTGCTCCTGTCCCAGCATGTCAAGAGATGACTGCTAGACTCGCTCAGCCAATCATTGGCTGAGGGGGGCCATTGCTGCAGGCAGTGATTGGCTAAGCGGTCTTCACAACTGTTTCCTACTATGTCGGCACAGGAGCAGGAAGTGGGGGATCGGTGAGGCGAGTAACCTTTGTTATTTTTAAAAAAGCATTTGCAGCCGTGGCAAAGCTTTTTAATTATGCTGGAATACCCTTGAAGGACGTGAGTCTAGTTTGGTACTTAAAGGGGTTTTCTAATTGAATGATTTTTCTTAAAAACAGGGTTGAAATGAGTTCATAAAACAATCATTACTCACCCCAGCGATCCTAATCTGCTTCCATTATGATGTGATCCTCTCCACTTCCTTGTCTTGGGCTCCACACACAGGAAATGGCTTGGACTACCCGCTCAGGCAATCAGTGGCTAAGGCGGGTCACTCCTTGTTGTTGAGCCCAAGTCTAAGAAGTGAAGAGCATTGAGGACTGGACCAGTATCAGAATGTCAGTGGCGAGGGATCGCTGAGGTGAGTGATGATTGTCATTTTTTAACTCATTCTGACACAATTTTTAAGGAAATTATTCACTGGGGAAACCTCTTTAAGGACACAATAAGGTGGTGTAGAAAACACTCAAGCTTTTTCTATGGCGTTTTTTTTAGTGATGGGCTAAAATGCCAGAGCAATTCATGTGTGTCAGGGCCCTAAGTCTAAGGGTCCATTCACACTTCCGTAAAATGGATCCAGATCCGTTCCGCAACGTTGCAGAACGGATCCGGACCCATTCATTTTCAATGGGGCCGGAAAAGATGCGGACAGCACACAGTGTGCTGTCCGCATTCGCATTTCCGGTCCGCGGCCCCTGAACTTCTGGTCTGCAGCTGCGGACAAGAATATACATTTCTATTGGGGTGCCGGCCTGGTGTTTTGCGGATCCGCAAAACACTGCGGACGTGTGAATGGAACTTAGGCTAGATTCACATGACTGTCATTTTTTCATTGCCATTTTCATTGCCACGAGTGTGTGCATCCATTTTCTGGCCATTTATCTCCTTTTAACGGCCGTATTGCGTTAGTTTTTTTAAAGGTCGTTAAAACCGGGCCCTTTTGATTTTAATAGGGTCCGTCTGGCCGCTATTTACTGGCCGTTAAAAAAAAAACGGCTACGTGAATAGCCCCATAGACACGCCTAGCACTTCGGTCTTGAGAGGTTTATAAAGTCTGTCTTAAATCAGCCTCCACAAGCTAACCGTGTCCTCTTTACCACTCACTGGAGTTGTGAAAAATGCTAAATAATGCAACGTTTTTGCGCAAATAACCCCAAAACTCTAAAGTCAGAATTGCGGAGTCTATTATACCTGCATTTTAATAGCATGTATGTTTCTTTTCATCAGACAGGTCACAAATGGTTAAATAACACAAGACAACCTGCAAAGGAGACTCCAGTTGTGCTGTCGGTGGATACAGTAAGTGAACTTACAGGAAACACCCTTCCACGTGGCTGCGAGAATCTGTGCAGAATGCCGTCTCTGGGCAGGGCGTCCATTTTTAGAGTACAGTAGGATGGATGGCGTACATTGTTATCACAGGAAACGTTCGAGTTGTTCTGATAGAACATGTATATTGTGCATTGACTGAACTGGTAGCGCGGCGCGGCGTACTCTAGTCCCTTGCTCCGCAGGCGCTCCCCTTTTTTTATGTCAGACTGGAATGCACAACAATAGCTTCAGATTTTAGTGGATTTTATGCATTTCCAAAAGCAATTCGCATACTTTGGAATGTAAAAGTTGGGACCGGCTGGCTGATTAAATTAATTCTTATTTAATAGCTCGGATCTCATCTGGCTGCCTTGCTGATGGTAATAAACGGTACGACGATGTTGTTAAAAAATATAGCTAGATTGTAGAGCAATTTACATGGAAACGTCATACTAATCTGCGTGTCACCAGTTAACACTTTGCAGTTTACAATATGGGTGTCACTTCAGTTTAAGGAACAAAGACAGTAACGGCTGAGCACAGTGGAATATGCGCTATCCATGGCATTTGGCTTTTTTCAGTTTGTTTTTATTTTTGCTTTTTTTTGTCCTGCTTCCTAGCTGTACTGTGTGTCATTTGTCTACAGCGTTCCCTTTATTGTTATCAGTGTGAATGCTTCCTATCTTGGCTCAGGCAGCAAGCTTTTCTTAGTAACTCTGTGCCTACAGGCGCATGCACACGAGTATTGCACACACATATTGCGGCCCAGAAATAGCACGCCGTTTGCGGACCCATTGACTTGAGTGGGTCTACGATCCGCAAGAGATGGTCTGCGCCGCCAAAAAAATTGTATATGTTCAATTTTTTTTGCGGTGCGGAGGCGCGGTGCGAAATCCAGTGGAAGCGCTTCGCAGCGCTTTCGTGGGGGATTTTGATCCGTGCCTCTGCTCCGCACCACTCCGTATCTTGAGGATTGTGGACAGATTCAAGTCAGTGGATACGCATCAGTGATACGTAGTGCACATAGCCGGTGCCCGTATATTGCAGACTTGCTGGGTAAGGTCCGGAATACGAGCGCGGGGCACACACGCTCGTGTGCTTGAGCCTTACTACTGATATTACAGTAATACAGTAAAGTGGAAAATGAGATCTGCTTTTTTTAACCTGTCTGAAGTGTAGTCTCGGAAATATGAAAGGGTTGCATGATGGACACCTCAGCAGAACAGACGAACCACATTTTGGGTTAGTAGGGTCTTTTGGACACCATTAGGGCATAGTATGTATTGGATCTGGCACTGCATTGTGGATTCTATTTATGACGGAAGCCATGCCACAGATGTGAAAGGAACCTAATATGAACAGGCGTGACACAATAGTAGGAATATAATATAATGATATCCATAATAATATATAATAGTATTTGCTAATATTGTCTTATTATTCTGTAGACAAAATGTGCCTATTATGCCTTTAATATTGCAAAACACAAAACTACAATAAAAACACAAAACTGCACACATCCTTGGCCTGCCCGATTGCCAGATTTATCACCAGTCAAGTATATATGGGACTAAGGGCTCATGCACATGACCGTATGGCTTTTTCAGTGTTTTTCGGTCCGTTTTTTACGGATCCGTTGTTCTGTTTTTTGTTTCCGTTGTGCTTCCGTTTCCTTTCGTTTTTCCGTTCCGTTTTTCCGTATGCCATATACAGGATACAGTAATTACCTAGAAAAAATTGGACTGGGCATAACATTTTCAATAGATGGTTCAGCAAAAACGGAACGGATACGAAAGACATACGGATGCATTTCCGTATGTGTTCCGTTTTTTTTGCGGACCCATTGACTCGAATAGAGCCAAGCAGCGTCATTTGCGGACAAGAATAGGACATGTTCTGTCTTTTCACGGTACGGAAATACTGAAACGGAATGCACACGGAGACACTTCTGTTTTTTTTGCTGAACCATTGAAATGAATGGTTCAGTATATGTACCGCATACTGAACTAAAAAAACGGCCAGTATACTGAACGCAAAATACTGGCGTGTGCATGAGCCCTAACTGGGACACCAGCTTACGGGTGTGCAGCATCTACAGGTCTGTGGGCTAATGTGCCACAGGATACCGTACAGAACCTGTATGCCTCCATGCCCTTCTGTATCTCATCTTGTATCCTGGCTAGACGTTGCCCAACAGGTACTACAGCCTCCTTTCAATTGTACAGTTTTCTACAATAAACTTTTCCTTTCGCTAATATTGGAACTTCACTTCACTTATATATATCATCATTATATTCAGGCGGAGATTAATCATCTCCCTTGCGGCTGAAAAGGGGCTTCAAAAAGATGCAAATTATGTGTTTGGGACTTTTTACCTGCGACTTTCGTTTAGTTTTTTTTTGGAAAGGGGGCGTGGTAAGGATGAAAAGGGGCGTGTTCAGCCGCCCGCAACAAATTAATCTTCATTTACGCCAGTTTTCCGGTGCAAAATGAAACTAAAAAATCTACGGCAGCTCTGAACTGTCGTAGATTTCTATTTAGGCGCACAGATTTACGAAGGATGCACCTAATTTATAACAAGGCATGCACCTCCTCATAAACTAGGCGCATCCTCTGGCGGCGCAGGGGGTATGAAGACCGACGCTTTCTGCATAAACCGCCCCTATAAAGTTTCATTCCATTGCAACAACTTCTTCTTGGCTAAAAACAGTGATTTCTTTTAATTACCTGTTACCAAATATTATCATAAATGGGTATTTTATAGAAAATTCCTCCCAATAGAGAACTTAAAATTGAAAACAAAACAAAACACAGGAACGACAGTAACGCTTTTAGGTATAGGCATTTAGAAGATTCCCTTAAAGGGTTAGACGTGATCTCTGATTGGTGAGGGCTTCGGAACACATTGGACAGTAAAGGCAGCGAAGACCCCGTCCACTGCCTAGCCCGTTAGATGACCGCACTCTGTTGCTGGTTATACTGCAGTTTTACCCACAAACCTGCGCTTCTATTAACATATTGTTAGTGGCCATGTGACTTTGTAGGTTAATCTGCGGTATTACTGGTCAGATCTTGTGAGTGGGTTTTAGGCCATCTGTGGTCGTCACCCCTTTGTCCCCATCTTCAGAAAAAGTAAAAAAATGACCAAAGCCCCCAAATTCCAGTTCTCTGTAGACCTGGGGGTCTAATCCTTTGTCTTATAGATGCCCCTATTGAAAGGGAACCTGGCAGCGCTAGTATGTTGCCCTCAGCGTCGTGTAGTGACAACCCCAGTGGGAACATCATACTGGAAATGACAAGTGACTCTCACCTATATACATGATTATGAGATCGGCCATCTTTCCTGAGCTGCTATTAAAGGGGTTATCCACTGATGACCTATCCTTTGACTAGGACATCAATTTACATACTTAGGCGTCCAACTCTCTGTATTCCCATGATCGGCCTCTTATTCATACTACAGGTACCATACTATATATAACAGCAGTGCAAGTATTGCAGCTTTGTCCCAAAATAAGATGACCTCTACAAAACAGTAAGGGTACATTCACATGATTCAAAATAAAAATAAAAGTGGCCCTATTTAGTAGTGGGACCCAAACTGACAGAAGGCAGTGTCAGCAGAGGTAGGCGGGGCCTATTAAGGCACATTATACCACCCCTGCAGAACCAAATACCACAGTGCAACACAAAATACTTCCCCAGGAGCACAAAATACCTCCCCAGCTGCCACATTCTGTCCTCCTACTCCAGTTACCTAAGGATGGCAATACAGTTGAGCGTCAGATCATTACTAACCATAGCTGGTGGTTGCAAAGAAGGCTCAGCCACCACCCTGGGCATCAGCCCACCGGGAAGTTTCCGCTTAGGCCAGTCCGCCCCTGGTTTTTAGAACCGTACGAGGTTTTTACTGTGAATTGCCACGATTTTATGATTCAGCTATTGGACACACAGGCAATAACGGCATTGCTGAATCACTGCAATTCACAGTAAAACTTGCAAAATGAGCTAATATCATTGTATCTTTTTCTCTTGCCCTGTAGTATTCTGCTTCCGATCTTGTGAAATTCAACATTACATTGCATTGATTTTCTGTCCCGGATTATCGGACTGTCTGGAATTTCACATTCCAGATTAGTAAATTCCGTGTATATACCATCACGCATGGATTTACTACAGTTGTATTAAAGTATCTGCTGTAACATTTTGCACTTTTTTTTTTTTTTATTACAGGTAGAAAGCATTCTCCGAGACAACATTACTACACACTGGAAAGACCTTTCCAAAGCTGTCCAGGCATGTGACACTAAAGGATCGGGGATCGTCAGCAGGGGCCAGCTGAAAAGAATCCTTCAGTCATACTGTCCCTCAGTGTCAGAGGATCACTTCCAGATGTACGGCATGTAACACTTTTCATCCCCACCATATTTTTTATTTAATTTTTTTGTATTTTTATCACTACAACTATTTCATATTTCTAAGGACGTAGACGTATTATGGCTTGTTATTGTGGGTCCTTTTGTGGGTACATATAATATGTTGAAAAATAATGAGTAAGGTCTCATGCACACGACCGTTGCTTTGGTCCGCATCCGAGACGCAGTTTTTGCGGCTTGGATGCGGACCCATTCACTTCAAAGGGGCCGCAAAAGATGCAGACCGCAAAATACACAACGGTCGTGTGCATGAGGCCTAATGGGAATGAAAAAAAGAACAGTAAGGCTACATGCACACGAACGCTGTTTGTTTCGTGTCCGTTCGTTTTTTTTTTTGCGGATAGGCGGTCTGCCTATTAGATTCTGCTTTCTATAAGGAATAACAGAAGAACAGCACTAAGAAAAGATAATCCAGAATTGTTACTTCATGAGGAATACATAGGGAATATTTACTAAAATATTTAAGTTTTAATAGGAAAATCTGTGGGGACCATAGTCTGCGGGTATTTTGCTGATATTTTCAGGAGATTACAGAAAATATGATTTATTTTATCCTTTTTAGGATTTTCGATCAATACAATTATGGCTCCTCTGATTGCGTCCCGTTCATCCAGTTTTTCCGTGACCTGGGAGTGTCTGTCTCTTGCGCTGGGGACATCAATGGCATAAGCACTGACATTTTAGAAAGGAACCAGTTCCAAGAAGAGTTGAGGCAGTTTGATCATTCAGACAGGTAATTAATACCTAGTGAGATTATGATGTATTACCTGTAATAAAGTGATCCATTTCCTACACACAATGGACGGAGCTGTAGTTCTGATGCAAACGTCCTACCTTGTAGCCACTGCAGAGCGGCTGATCAACAGAGGTTCGGGGACCACCAATCCGATATCGATGGCCTCTCCTGAGGATAGACTAATATCAATATAAAAGGAGCAGTACTCCATGCTCCCCCTAGCTAAGCTCTTCTCCAGCAGTACCCTAATGGTGAATGGAGACATGGTTGTTGTTGTGTAGCTTTCTCTTCATCCACTGCTATAGGACTTCCGAAAATAGCCGAGTGCGGTCTATCGACTATTTTCGGAAGTCCCATAGTAATGAATGGAGTGGACGTTGTGCTCTCCTTGACTTCAAGGGCCCAGTTCTTGAGATAGGAGCGGGTCTCTAAGGTGGGACCTGCAGATATCTGACTTTTGTGCCATATCCTAGTAATATGCCATCAATGTTGGGATAGAAAACCACTTTAATTCCATCAATGTTTAAGGGAACCTGTCACATAGAACGTGGTGTCTGATGTGCAGGCAGCAGTTATAGAGCAGGAGGAGCTGAGCAGATTGATAGATAGTTTTATGGGAAAAGATTCAGTATAACTTATATTTCATTAATTTATATCCCTGCTCATTCTGGGCTTTGTAGTCCAGGAGGCGGTCCTATCAGTGATTGACAGCTATCTCTGTATACACAGTCCTAGAGGGAAGGCTGTCAATCACTGATAGCACCGCCTCCTTGACTTGAAGGCCCAGAATGAGCAGAAATTTATATATTTATAAAATACAAGTTATACTGAATCTTTTCCCATAAAATATCAATCTGCTCGGCTCCTCCTGCTCTAAAACATGCTGCCTGTAGCGTACATTGCACTTTCATGGTGACGGGTTCCCTTTAAGTGTGAAAACAGCCTTTATGACCCAAACTAACCTACATTTGACTTTATTTCAAGAATGAGAGAGATTGAAAACCAAGCCAGCAATCTGATCAGGAAGATTACTGTGGATGAGGTGATCGACAAGTTAAAGGACTGTGTCACCAAACATGAGTTTTCCCTCAAGGAAAGTTTTCTTGCCTGCAACAAGCAACCAAATGGAAAAATCACCCAAAAAGATTTTAGGAAGGTAAGCACAGCCTTGTACTAGTGTATTGATAGCCCTGGAACCGGAAAATCACATTCAATGACTCCCCCTAATTTATATGCATTTCTGGAAAGTTTTAACCAACAGGTCTGCCGTCACAGCTTCCAGTGAGAGCTAGTGTATACAGATGTAGCAGGGTTAACACTCAAACGCTTAACGCGATGAGTTAAGAAATTTGAGTTATCTTGAAACAAAAGCCATTTAAAAGCAATTGAAGGTGTTTGCTTAACGCATTTAGTTTAGATAACACGTCTCATAAAGCATGAGTGTTAACTCTACTACATCTGTATGTGTCGGGCTATTCCTGCATAAGATTAAAGGGGCTGTGGCACTTCAGCAAATGGCATTTATCATGTAGTTAATACCAGCCACTTACTAATGTATTGTGATTGTCCATACTGCCTCCTTTACTGGCTTCATTCATGTTTTCATCACATTATACACTGCTTGTTCCCAGGGGTTATGACCACCCTGCCATCCATTAGTGGTGGCCGTGCTTGCACATTATAGAAAAGACACCGGCCTCTCTGGTGGGTGAGACTGTGGGAGCGCACATAGGCTGGAACTTTTTCCTTTAGTGTGCAACCACGACCACCGCTGCTGGATTGCAGGGTGGTCATAACCATGAAAACAAACTGTGTATAATGTGATGGAAAAATGAAGCTCCCCATTGAAGTGAATGGCGCTGATTTGCACCCAGGCCACGTGACACATTTGTGATGTCACTGGCCTGCGTGAAGCAGCAAGAAGGCTGTGGTGCCGTTGTCTTCTTAAACAGCTGACCAGGGTCCGACACCCAGGACCCCCGCAGATCAGATGCTGATGACCTATCCAAGGGATAGATCATCAGGAAGAACAGGTGGACAACCCCTTTAAGCTCCCTGTTTGGTGGCTGTTTAGTGGGTGTAATTTTACCCACTAATAGTTCTAATCACATATCGTACCGGTGTATTTGTGTCTTAATAGATCAATTATTCAAAGTCATTAGGTAAATGTTGGCCAGAAGTTGCACAACCAGAAGTAAGTTCCCTGCCTGGTGTCTTTCCGAATAGAGGAGATAACCCAAACCATGGGCATACCAACCATGGTGCATGCGTATTATACATCCAGAATCCAGAATCGTATTTTCCTAGGCACACTCTGCTGCCACTGTCTATGCGGAGGTTATCTGCTTAGTCTGTCTATGATGGTGGCGGGGGTTGTGCCCCCGTTAAATATGCTGTTAGAAAAAAAAACGATCCAGTGATGTTACTTATTTGTATAGTATGGTGCCACCTAGTGTCCAGAGAAATAGCCACGTGCACGCTAAGTAATGAGCAGAATGCTGGTGCCCTTGCATTCTCAGTCAATGTCCTCTGCAAAGTGATCCTGAGTTCACCAATAGAAAGAGCTTTCTGCCATGGAATACCTGAGAAGAAGACTGATTCTGTTCAGTGCCTGCCCCCAGCTGCACAGATTAGAAACCGCACCAAGGGGACACATTGAAGCAAAAAACTACACACAGAAATTTGTTCTGGCTTTTTTGCCTCTAAAGCAGTACCTGACAGTAGCCAGCAACGTGTTTCCGGCGATAATTTTCTTCCTGAAGGCCGATGCGGCTAAAGCTCAGAAAACATCCTTTTATCCCCTGCCCGGCGCGCTTCTCTAGTCATGCTTGAAGTCCAGGGGGCAGCGGCCTGCTTGCTTCAAGTCAAGATAACCACGCCCCCTTCCCTGCCCCAGCTGTCAGTCACAGCGAAGGGGGCGTGGTTACCGTGACTTGAAGCAAGCAGGCCGCTGCCCCCTTGACTTCAAGCATGACTAGAGAAGCGCGCCGGGCAGGGGATAAAAGGACGTTTTCTGAGCTTTAGCCGCATCGGCCATCAGGAAGAAAATTATCGTCGGAAACACGCTGCTGGCGGCTTGGGATGGTTTTGGGAGGTGACAGGTTCCCTTTAAGTGTGACATACTCTTCCAGTATAACTCTGCTTTGTATTGCCAGTCAAGTCTGTGGCGGTATAATATATAATGGGGGTATACAAACCTTTCAAGAAAGGACTGATTGGGGTGAGTCATCCCCCCCTCTCCCCGTGTAATTCTCATTGGCCTATCATATGTCAAATCCATTTAATGGTGAAATGTTACATGATGATGATTGCAGGTTGACTCGGGGCTTGCACTGATGAAAGAAAGGCTCAGTCTGTTGTGCTGCGAGACTTCTCAGCACAACGAGCGCAGCGTCAAGTTGCTAATGAGACATTTCTCATTCTGTTAGCACTTCTTGTAGCCCCACGAGCCACAAATCATCCTCTTTACACACTTTGCAATTAACACTTGCTGCAAAAAAAAAAAAGCACAGTAGATGATCGGTCTGCCACATTAAATTCTAACGCCGTGAAAAAAAGGGCGATTTTCTCCCAATTACTGCAAACGTTCTAGATCGCATTTTAGAATTGTATCTTTTTCATAATAAGAAAATATTCCTGAAAACAACACTGCATGATAAAGTGCCCAAATAACACTGCCTAGTCAGTAAACAGAATAAAGCTACATTCACACGACCGTATGTGTTTTGCGGTCTGCAAATTGCGGATCCGCAAAACACGGATACCGGCCGTGTGAATGTAGCCGGCCCTATGATAGAAAAGAATAGGATATGCTCTATCTTTTTTGCAGGGCCGCGGAACCGATCTACGGATGCGGACACCACATGTGTGTCGTCCGCATCTTTTGCGGCCCCATTGAAATGAATGGGTCCGCAACCGTTCCGCAAAATTGCGGAACGGATGCGGAGCCAAAAATACGGTTGTGTGAATGTACCCTAAAGCTGGTATCTTTCCATAGGTTTAAGCTCCAAGTGTGAGATCAGGGGTGCAAAGTGTCATTGCCAGTGGCACCCTCTTTAGTAATGACAAGTAATGTGGCTTAAGTGACAGCATTGGTCACACATCCTCAAGGCTGGCCCTGGTGACAACCACTATGAGCGCTGTTGTGGTTTGTCATGTAATGTGGCTTAAGTGACTGTATACGGTAGGTCACACAGCCTCAGGGCTGACCTTGGTGACAACCACTATGACCACTGTTGCGATTTGTCATGTAATATGGTATAAGTGACTGTATACGGTAGGTCACACAGCCTCAAGGCTGGCCCTGGTGACAACCACTATGAGCGCTGTTGTGGTTTGTCATGTAATGTGGCTTAAGTGACTGTATACAGTAGGTCACACAGCCTCAGGGCTGACCCTGGTGACAACCACTATGACCACTGTTATGCCATATTACATGATAAATCATAAGTGACAGCATTCAGGTCACACATCCTCAAGTCTAGCCCTGGTGACAATCGATATGAGCGCCGTTGTGGTTTGTCATGTAATGTGGCTGAAGTGACCGTATAGGTCACACATCCCCAAGGCTGGCCCTGGTGACAACCACTATGACCGCTGTTACGATTTATCATGTAGTGTGCCATAAGTGACAGCATAGGTCACACATCCCCAAAGCTGGCCCTGGTGACGACCAGTATGACCTCCATTATGGTTTATCAGGTTAAAGTGCCATAAGTGAAAGCATAGGTCACATGGCTAACCCTGGTGAGAACCATTATGACTGCTGTTACAGTTTATCATGTAATGTGCCATAAGTGATAGCATACTGTAGGTCACATATCCCCAAGGCTGACCCTCGTGACAACCAGTATGCCCATGCTGGGGAGGAAGAAAACAAACTCCGGCCTAGAAGATGGCGAGCGGGGAACAGGTAATTCTGATCCTCTCAGTAGGGGAGGCAGGCCGCTGGCACCTGGTAGAAATGATGTATTCCCGGACAACCCCTTTAAGGGTTTGGAAGCTCTCAATTCTGTTATAAGATGTCTGCCGGGCCCCATGGCACTTGGAAGCTGCGTTGGCGGGGGTTATAGCTGACAAACCACTACTGGAGCTAATTTTTCACATTTCTCTGTAAAAACTGATGGGTTCCTTTAAATGTTAAGTGCAGATTTCTCATCTCAAGTCAACTCTAATTGATGGCATAAAAAATGGATGCTATAATAACTATATTTTAGCTAAAGCCAACCCAGCCTAACAGCGTGAAATAATGGAGGATTTATTGAAACGTGTTTATTTTTGGAGCCGCGTTAGGTACTAGATTTGCATATTTACCTGCACGGAGCATAAGCCTGTACATATGTGTGCTCCAATTTAAATTATTTATGACTAAATTAGCAACGCGTAAAGATTTGTTGGGGTAAAGAAAACGGAAAAAAACATTCCCCTGCTGTCAAGTATCGAAGAGATGAAAATGTTCATTTTGGATGGCTGCTGTCATTCAACCAGTTAAGTCTCCCGAAATAATTCATTACATTTCATCTGTCAAGTCCTCGTTACATAAGTCGTTTCTTCCCAGGAGAAGGAGATATTTTACTCACGAGACCCATAGAAAACTTTTGAAAGAAAAAAAATAAAGTTACGGATTTTGTTGTTCCCTGTGGCGGTATTTTTTATACATTTTTTTGCCTTCTCCTCTGTCTCCTTAGAGAGCGTGTGCCATTCATTAAGACCCTTGGAAATCCTTTAACCCGTACATCGCCGTGCTGTAAATTCCTGAGCTGCTCTGTCTATTATCTGACAATTTGCACCCTCGCGATTGACACATCCGCAGTCGCCACGTGTATCTGAATGTGTACGTCTTCTTTCCGCAGGTTTTGCAGGATCACGAGCTGCATCTAGATGAGGAACAATTTATTGACTTAACTGAAAAGTTGGGATTTACAAAGGAAGGCCTTAGTTATCTGGATTTCGTGTCATTATTCGAAGGTACAGTTCCTTATTTATAGCAGCCCTGTTATTGGTGCCTATGTGAAATGTAATAAGAAAAATCTATTAAAGGGTAACTCTAATAATCACATAATGTTACAGTAACGAGTCCCTAAAGGACATTGGACATATAGTGCATAACTATTTCTAATAAAGCTAGGACCAGCCCTGTACCTCACATGGAACCAGAGATCTCCACATTCATGGCTCCTACTGTTAGCTCAGGGGACGTGTTCTTTCTCAGGGGAGTGTCCTTTCTGCTGCTCTTTCCTTCTAACAGAAGATATGGCTAGTGCCCGTGGAAGGTGTAAACTGTGCGTGTATGACCACCTCAGCGAGGTGGACAAGAAATAATGAAAAGAGCAAACAGCAGGTGGTGGTCTACAAATACATTGAATAGCTCAGCGGCTATACTAAATGTTTAATTAAATGCCATGACAGAAGTATTCCGATCCAGATGTAGGTTTTAAAAAACGTAGAATATTTTTCATGGCACAACCTCATGTCCCACCAATATCAGCTTCAGTGAAAAGGTCATAAAAATGAGCAATGTTTGGCACTTTTGTGTTATTAAAATTGATCCAATGAAAAATTGTGACTAGCTGTGTGCACGTCCATCAATTGAGCTCAGTGCTGGTGGACACACATGCTCAGTCACTATCCTCACAGCAAGGTCTCTGAAAGAGCAGCAAAGGAAGTTACTTTCTGCCATGCTTGTCAGGGAAGGCTCCGCGCCTCTACAGTAGCATGGCAGTATGTGCAAGGGGACTAAGAAGGGTCTATCCTGTCAGCTGCCAGAGGGAGAAGTAGACTGAGCTTCTTCAGCAGCCATCCCCCGCAGCACAGATTAGCAAGAGCACCAAGGACAAGTGCAAGCAAAAAATAATAGGAATAGTAATACTGAAAATTAATTTAGCAACAAATTGTTCCATCTGGGACATAAATGGCTAATCTATAGGATTTGCCATAAATGTCTGATAGGTGCAGGTAACATCTCGCCATTCACTGTTATGGGACCACTTATAATAGGCAAGTGAGAGCATTTGGCTAGTACTGAATGGAGAGCAAGCTTCACAAGTGGTGTCACCCCTCCCTTCACTTCTATTGGACTTTCGAATATAGCCGAGCCAGCTTGGCTATTTTCGGAAATCACGTGTTTGATATAGGAGCCGGTCCTAGAGGTCAGATCTGCATCAGACATTTAGGGCATATCAATATGCCATAAATGTCCCTGATGGGAATATCCCTTTACATTTTACCGTAATTCCTTTGATTTTCAGTTCCTTTAATCCCATGGTGTGGGAAAATATATGTTATGCAGGTAATAGCCATTAGATGCTACCATGTAAAATCCTATTAAAATGGTGAACAAAGAGACCAAAGAGTCTTTGTCCATTTTGTCCATTTTTTATATTTGTGAGAATTGAAAGAGGTATTCTGGTTATTTCAAGTTATCCCCTATCCACGGGGCAGGGGATAGCTATTAGATCGGACCCTGTACCCCGTGGAGCCCCCTAAAATGAACGGAGAGGCCAGTCAAGCATGCTCACAGCCGCTCCATTTATACAGCGCTGTGTGGGTAGGGGGTAACTTCACATAATACCCCTTTAACTGAATGTACTGTATTTCATTTTCAGTCCCATCAGGAGATGGACCTGGGGAGAAGTTACATAATAGTCCTAATCATCGAGTGAATAAGACCAAGTGTCACTACATGACGGCAGAAGAGTGTCTCAGCCAGTTGTTGGATAAATTAAGAGAAGGATATGGGGTAAGTGCGAATGTATAATATAGGAAACTAATGTGGTCCTGGACCTATAGAAGGAGATTTATCAAAACTGGTGTAAAGTAGAACTGGTTAAGCAACCAATCAGATTCCACCTGTCATTTTCCAGGGCTCCTTTAGAAAGTGAAAGGTGGAATTTGATTGGTTGCTATGGGCAACTAAGCCAGGTTTCCTTTAGACCAATTTTGATAAATCTCCCATATAGAGTCCATATAAATACACAGCTTTCATGCATCATCAAAAGGGCTTTTGTGTTGACTATCTGATTATGCAGCATCTGTATCTGTATCTCCCATAGGGGTTTTATGGAGCAGCATCTCCGTGGAAAGTTGTCCCAAGGGATGTAGAATTAAACTGGTTGTCCTATGAGAACACATTTATCACCTATCCACAAGATAGGTGATAAAAGTATGATCGCTGGGACCCTCACTGATCTCTAGATCACTAGCCCCTGTTCTAGAGGAGTATGAATGTGCACTGGTCACCAGTATGGAACAGGGGCTCAGGGCCCCCATTCTGCTGGGGTCCAACTGATCATAGGGGATAAATGTATGATTGCTGGGACCCTCACTGATCTCTAGATCACTAGCCCCTGTTCTAGAGGAGTATTAATGTGCACTGGTCACCCGTATGGAACAGGGGTTCAGGACCCCCATTCTGGTGGGAGTCCCACTGATCATAGGGGATAAATGTATGATTGCTGGGACCTCACTGATTACTAGATCACTAGCCCCTTTTCTAGAGGAGTATGAATGTGCACTGGTCACCAGTATGGAACAGGGGCTCAGGGCCCCCATTCTGGTTGGAGTCCCACTGATCATAGGGGATAAATGTATGATTGCTGGGACCCTCACTGATCTCTAGATCACTAGCCCCTGTTCTAGAGGAGTATGAATGTGCACTGGTCACCCGTATGGAACATGGGCTCAGGATCCACATTCTGGTGGGAGTCCCACTGATCATAGGGGATAAATGTATGATTGCTGGGACCCTCACTGATCTCTAGATCACTAGCCCCTGTTCTAGAGGAGTATGAATGTGCACTGGTCACCCGTATGGAACATGGGCTCAGGATCCCCATTCTGGTGGGAGTCCCACTGATCATAGGGGATAAATGTATGATTGCTGGGACCCTCACTGATCTCTAGATCACTAGCCCCTGTTCTAGAGGAGTATGAATGTGCACTGGTCACCCGTATGGAACAGGGGCTCAGGATCCCCATTCTGGTGGGAGTCCCACTGATCATAGGGGATAAATGTATGATTGCTGGGACCCTCACTGATCTCTAGTTCACTAGTCCCTGTTCTAGAGGAGTATGAATGTGCACTGGTCACCAGTATGGAACAGGGGCTCAGGGCCCCCATTCTGCTGGGGTCCCACTGATCATAGGGGATAAATGTATGATTGCTGGGACCCTCACTGATCACTAGATCACTAGCCCCTGTTCTAGAGGAGTATGAATGTGCACTGGTCACCCGTATGGAACATGGGCTCAGGATCCCCATTCTGGTGGGAGTCCCACTGATCATAGGGGATAAATGTATGATTGCTGGGACCCTCACTGATCTCTAGATCACTAGCCCCTGTTCTAGAGGAGTATGAATGTGCACTGGTCACCAGTATGGAACAGGGGCTCAGGGCCCCCATTCTGCTGGGGTCCCACTTATCATAGGGGATAAATGTATGATTGCTGGGACCCTCACTGATCACTAGATCACTAGCCCCTGTTCTAGAGGAGTATGAATGTGCACTGGTCACCCGTATGGAACATGGGCTCAGGATCCCCATTCTGGTGGGAGTCCCACTGATCATAGGGGATAAATGTATGATTGCTGGGACCCTCACTGATCTCTAGATCACTAGCCCCTGTTCTAGAGGAGTATGAATGTGCACTGGTCACCAGTATGGAACATGGGCTCAGGACCGCCATTCTGGTGGGAGTCCCACTGATCATAGGGGATAAATGTATGATTGCTGGGACCCTCACTGATCTCTAGATCACTAGCCCCTGTTCTAGAGGAGTATGAATGTGCACTGGTCACCAGTATGGAACAGGGGCTCAGGGCCCCCATTCTGGTGGGAGTCCCACTGATCATATTGGATAAATGTATGATTGCTGGGACCTCACTGATTACTAGATCACTAGCCCCTTTTCTAGAGGAGTATGAATGTGCACTGGTCACCCGTATGGAACATGGGCTCAGGATCCCCATTCTGGTGGGAGTCCCACTGATCATAGGGAATAAATGTATGATTGCTGGGACCCTCACTGATCTCTAGATCAGTGTTTCCCAACCAGTGTGCCTCCAGCTGTTGCAAAACTACACCTCCCAGCATGCCCGCACAGCCAAAGGCTGTCCGGGCATGCTGGGAGTTGTAGTTTTGCAACAGCTGGAGGCACACTGGTTGGGAAACACTGCTCTAGATCACTAGCCCCTGTTCTAGAGGAGTATGAATGTGCACTGGTCACCCGTATGGAACATGGGCTCAGGATCCCCATTCTGGTGGGAGTCCCACTGATCATAGGGGATAAATGTATGATTGCTGGGACCCTCACTGATCTCTAGATCACTAGCCCCTTTTCTAGAGGAGTATGAATGTGCACTGGTCACCAGTATGGAACAGGGGCTCAGGGCCCTCATTCTGGTGGGGTCCCAGTAATCATAGGAGTTAAATGCTTCTCATGGTATAACCCCTTTAAGACACAATGGCCCAAATTTACTAATGTGATTGTGCCTAGAATGTGGAGTGTGAGGTATCAAAATTTTGCACATTTCTGGTGCGAAAATGGCATGGAGGGAAATCGGGCCATGGCCTAAGATACAGCAGTTTGCACTAAAATTGGGCCAAGAGGGGCGCATGCGCGCGGCTTGCGGACAGGTCATGCTTCCGTGAGCTCCGCTCCGCTCATCGACTTTACCCTGATCATAGCGCCTTTTACCGGGCTCCAACACGCCTCAAACCCAATGCAAAGAACCCCGAAAATGACCCGCACTAAAGGAAGGTCGAGAATCCCGGGTACTCCTGCCTCAACGCAGACCTTACCGGAGTTATTCCGGCAGACCAGACAAACTGTCATGGCGGACGCAACACCAGCCCCTGCTAGTCCCGAGTCTTTGGATGGAGGTGAGCCCTCACCGGACAGATCAGAGCACGGTACAGGTCAGGATGACCTATATAAGAATATTGCAGCCTTATTTAAGGCAGAATTGTCACAAGCCGTCTCTGAATTTTCCCACCAAATACTGGACCTGGGCAACAGGGTCTCGGATTTAGAAACAAGGGCGAACGACATGGCCGATGCATTGGACCATGATAAGGAGGACATCAACAGTCACTCAACCCAGCTTGCGGAGCTGGAACTTAAAATAGAGGACCTTGAGAACAGGTCCAGAAGGGGAAATCTACGGGTCAGAGGCCTCCCTGAGACCTATAGTGATTTACAATCCACTCTCACCACTTTGTTTACTGCTCTGCTACCTCAGGCAGATTCTAGTTCCTTTAAAATGGATAGAGTCCACAGGGCTCTAGGGAAACCACACACTGGGGACCTCCCGAGAGATATCATCCTTAAATTTCATCACCCGGAGACGAGGGATAAAATCCTGGCAGCTGCAAGGGAACTAACTACCCTACCCGGTCTCCCGACGTCGGTCCACCTCTACGCGGATCTAGCACCATCCACACTTCGCAGACGCCGTGAGATGAGGCCGGTCACTCAGGCCCTACAAAAGGCACAGATCCAATATCGATGGGGTTTTCCCTTCAACCTATCATTCCAACTGAACTCTCGCATGCACACGATCCACTCACCAGATGAAGGTATGGATGCACTACAGCGAGCAGGAATCCCCTGCGAAGTTCAAGCCACTTCATCTTCCTCACTGAAGCCCCAGAGACTGGCGAGAGTCTGGACCAGGGTTCCTCTGGCCTCCGGTGGTCCGAGCAGGACGAAGACCTCCTGAACTTTATAAGCTGTTGCCGGTATTAACCAAATTTTCTATAGTAGGTTGTTTCGGGGACTCTTTTTACTTAATCTCAGGATCATATGAGGCCAGTTTTGTTATTGCAGGGTTTCGATGATTCGGATTATCATGTTGTCCCTAACCTTGGGGAGTTATGGGATAGGGAGGTTGGCCTATGTAAGGTTATCTCTCTGTCCGCATATCCCTTTTGCTAATGCTCTTTGTTCTGGGCTCGATAGCTCAGTTTATTTTCTTTGTTTTTTCTACAATTATTTGCGGTTTATTTGTAATGTTATCTCACTCTTGGAATCTTTAAACGGGGTTACTACCTTATATATGCTGATATACAGGGTTTCGGGGATGCAACTATTCGTGGGAGCGGTTGACGTCGGGCACTCATTTTTAAGCTATACTCATTTCTCCCCTCTCCATTATGTGTAAACTACTCTCCCATAATGTGAGGGGCTTGAATTCTCCTCAGAAGAGAAAGACAGCTTTCTTATCGTATCTTAAACATGTGCCCGACGTCATCTGCTTGCAGGAAACGCATTTTACACCTACGTCTCATCCGAAACATTTTCACCCACAATACACTAGATTTTATTCCTCATCATTTACTTCAAAATGTCGGGGAGTAATTATCCTGATAAAAAACTCCTTCCCTTTTTCTATCACTCAGACATGTATTGACCCAGAAGGGAGGTATGTAATTCTTATAGGGACCTATGGAGAAGACTCACTTTGTCTGGTCAATACCTACGCCCCGACAGATGACCCTATCGCTTTCTTTATGAAAATGAGCAAGGTGATTGATAGCCTCACGTTCAATAAGTTAATATGGTGTGGGGATTTCAATTTTACCATTCATCCTGTATTAGATCGTACTAATCCACCAACAATACCACGACCGACGACACAGACTACTAAGATTAGTCAAGTCCTCCAATCCCTGTCCCTAGCTGACACCTGGAGGGAACATAATGGTTCCCAAAGAAGCTACACTTATTATTCTCCGGCTCATCAACTGTACTCAAGGATTGACATGATACTAGCATCCACCTCTCTTCTTCCCTCCATGTCTTATACTAGGCATGTGGTTTCGTCATGGTCAGATCATGACATGGTCATTTCAGAATTTCAGACTCCCCAGCAATGTCGAGGCCCGTTTCAATGGAGGCTAAATGATTCTCTCTTGACTCATCCTGATTTATATACTCAACTACAAGAGGAACTTACGAACTTCTTTACTGACAACACTTCCTCTGAGATTGACCCAATGACTCTGTGGTTGACCCATAAGGCCTATATGAGGGGCTGTTTAATAAGTAAAGCCATCAAAAAAAAGCGAGAACGTACTAAAGCCCAGGCAGACCTGGAAACCAGACTAGGCAAGCTGGTCTGGGCCCACCAGCGATCGCCATCTCTATACCTGCTTAAAGAGATAAAAGATACTAAACAGAAACTTAACATGATCCTGACAAATAATACAGAAAAGGCCCTTAGATGGACAAACTCCTTCTACTACAAATATGCAAATAAACCAGACAAACTACTAGCCAATCAACTTAAAGCTAAACAGAGGATTAACCATGTATTTAAAATAAATACAAGATCCGGTCAAACTACTTCTAATCCTGACACAATATATGCCACGTTCCAAAAATTCTATACCCAACTTTATTCTGCCCCTACGACAGGATCGGACCTACAGGAAAATAGCTTTATATCATCTGCGAATTTACCGGTATTATCCCCTGAGTCCCAGTTAGGCCTTAACAACCCCATTACAAATGAAGAAGTAGAATATGCCATCAAATCTTTAAAATTAGGTAAAGCCCCAGGCCCCGACGGATATTCTGCCCTATACTATAAAAAATTCGCCGCTTTACTCGCCCCTTATATAGTCAAGTACTGCAATCATCTCTTGCAAGGAAATACACCTCCGGGAGAATTTTTGAAAGCCTCGATCACAGTTATTCCTAAACCAAACAGAGACCCTTTGCTTACTTCTAACTACAGACCGATATCGCTTCTAAACATTGATAATAAACTTTTCACCTCCATTTTAGCTAACAGGCTCAATAGGCTGCTCCCCAACTTAATCCACAAGGACCAGGTTGGTTTCATCCCAGGCAGAGAAGCCCCTGATAACATTAGAAAAATACTTAACATCATACATATGTCTAATAAAACCAAAGTCCCATTAGCCCTTTTGGCCCTTGATATTCAAAAGGCATTTGACACTGTCACTTGGCCATATTTATATGGGGTTCTCTCAGCAGTGGGAATCAAGGGTCCCTTCCTTGCTGCTTTACAAGCTCTTTATTCCAACCCAGAGGCTTCTCTTAAACTGCACAAAAGTTTCACACATCCCAATTAGACGAGGTACAAGGCAGGGATGCCCTCTTTCACCGGCATTATTTGCACTGGCTATAGAACCCCTAGCAGCCCACATAAGATCCAACCCTGATATTAAAGGATTAGTGATTGGAGGAAAGGATCACAAACTAAGCCTTTTTGCAGATGATCTTCTTCTTTCTATTACCAATCCCATTATCTCCTTTCCTTCTCTATTAAAACTCTTAGTCATTCACCAAAGCTTCTGGCCTCTCTATTAACCATTCTAAATCGGAACTACTTTGGTGTAACACACCTGCTTCCACTAAAACAATGATACATCAACATTTTCCATTTCAACACAGAACCCATCATATCTCCTACTTAGGTGTACTACTGCCAAATGCCCTAGATTTGGTTTATAGAACTAATTATCTACCTATGTACCGTAAGATTCGGCAAGATTTAGCTTCATGGCAATCATTACAAACCTCATGGGTAGGCAGGATAAACATCATCAGAATGGTGATCCTCCCCAGACTCCTATACTTATTTAGGGCCCTACCAGTACCTGTCTTATTAGGGGATCTTAGATCTATCCAGAAAGACGTCATGAAATTTATTTGGAGTAACAAACGCCCACGTATCCCCAAAGCTACCATGTATAAGCATAAGACCCAAGGGGGTTTGTCTGTCCCAGACTTTGTAAAATATTACCAAGCAGCTAGAATGGCCCAAATGTTTCTGACTCATCTAACTCCACGTGAACACCCGTTATGGATCTCGATTGAATGTTCTAATCTTAACCCCTATACCTGGAAAGCACTGACCTGGGACACCTCTACTATTCCTCAGACTTTACGTGTCAACTCTCCTCTGTCCTACTACAGCCTGTTACTCTGGAGGTCAGTTAGATTCAAATTTGCTCTTCAGTCCAAGCCATCCCCGCTATTAAACATCATAGGAAGCCCAGTCTTCTTGCCAGGCCTTCAACATCGTAATCTTGAATGGTGGTCCAATAACCAACTCTGTGCTCTACACAAATTCACAGTTAGAGGTAAATTGATGACGCTTGCAGATTTTAAAGACAAATATTCTCCTCCTGACAATGTCTATTTGGTCATGGGGCAAATATTTTCATACTTGAAATCTGTCCAAATCCCTAATCAAAAAGTGGAATTTACTGCTTTTGAACGCTCTATTACATACTCACTATACAGACAAGGCCTATTATCAAGGGTTTATGGAGCCCTCAATACTATTCCTGAAGGCCAGAAATTGTCTTACATGAGGGCCTGGGAAGAAGATTTACATCAAGAGTTTCCTCCCTCCAAATGGTCCCAGCGATCACAGACCCTATCTAAGGGTTCTTGGCAAGTCACATTAGCTGAATCCTCCATAAAAGTGTTGCATAGAACTTACATGGTTCCTACACGACTTCACTATATCTACCCTGAAGTATCACCTATGTGCTTCAGAGGATGTAATGAGGAAGGTTCAATGCTTCATATCTGGTGGTCTTGCCCCATAGTGGAGAGGTTCTGGAACCAGATAGTGAGTCTGATTTCTTCAGTCCTAGATTTTAGTTTTCCTTTAACAGTGCCATTTTGCCTTCTAGGGGATCAACCCCATAGGCTATCCTATGCAAAATTTAAACTTGCCCAATTTATTTTACTTGCAGCTAGAATTCATATAGCTTTTAAATGGCGATCAGACTCATTGTCCTTCCAGGCTGTCCTAGATAGAATAAATAAAATATTGATGTTCGAAAAATTGGCGGCCATCCGCACAGACTCGTTTTCAACCTTTGAAAAGGTGTGGGAACCCTGGCTATCCTCATCTCATTCTTCGGACCTACGTCAGGTTGTCTCTCTATAAGAATGTGTTTCTTGTGAACCGAAAGCAGGAGGGATGACTTCCTGCTCCATTTCCCAATCCCTTACTATATGTAACCCTACTACATTGTACCCAAGAGATGTTTTATTTTCATGTGTTAATTTCTTTTGTTTTTTCTTTCATTATTGTCATGGTGTTTTCTTTTTATATGCAAAAATCAATAAATACCTTTTGAAACATAAAATTGGGCCAAATTCTGTCACAAAGTAAGCCAATGAAAAAGTGTTAAGCCAGTATCACACTGCGCAATTGGCGGCCAGATCATCGGTAACAAGCATTAACGCTCATTAGCGATGATCTGGCAGTGTAATACTGCCGCCAATTACACAATGAACGAGCAAAGGATGGCATGGGTGCCCTAGCCTATGAAAAAGTGGCTGTTCAGGATGTTTTTACTGGACAGTGTTATTTTGTCATCTTACAGTAATGTTGTCGGTTATCTGGGCACTGTATGGCATGCCATAAGGGGATATTTCAATAGAAGGCACTGCACAGGGCACCAGCCAACCTAAGCCCAGCCCTATGCTTGTTGCGACTTTGTACTCATCTCATTTTCTATTCTTCAGGACACATACAGTGCCTTTTACAAAATAGACAGCAACCGGGATGGCCTTATCACAATGCATGACTTCCGCCGCCTGTTGGATAGCTTCATGTTCATCATCACTCAGAAGGAATATGAACGTCTACTTAACCTCCTTGGACTGAATCTAATGTCCACTTTAAATTATATGGAGTTCCTTAACTTATTACGAAGGCAGGAGAAAGAGGATTGCCCACCATGGCTAAATTCATTTTACAGGTACTTTGGACACAGCTATGTTTTTGTTATCTATATTAAATAAGGTATTCATAGCCTGCAGCAATGTACACATTTCTGAATCAACATGTCAACATGCTAAAGGCCTGCAAAGATAGCAGTTGCTACCGGGCCCAGGAGCCTGAGGGGCCCAAAGACCCTTGTGCTGCATAAGAAGACACCGGTACACCTCTGGCTGGAGGGAAGGAGTTAGCTTAAGAATTTGGCAGGTGGGGGGGGGGGGGGGGTTCGGGGTGGTTGACGTTCCAATTTTTGCCACAAGCAGCATGAAGACAATGTGCTTTCCTGCCCCAGGCCACAAAGCACTGAGGAAAAGGGGGCCCAAGCTGAACTCTTGCACCAGGACCCATGAGCCTTTAGCTACACCCCTGCATGTAGATATACAAGAGATGACGATGGACGATAACTGACTCCACTGTGGTCGCACTCTTTTCCTTGGGTAGTTTTGAGTTACATACATTGTATGCCTTTGGAGTTAGGTTTAATGAAAGGGGTTGTCTCACTTCAGCAAATGGCATTTATCATGCAGACAAAGTTCATACAAGGCACTTACTAATGTACTGTATAGTGATTGTCCACATTGCCTCCTTCGCTGACTGGATCCATTTTTCCATTACATTATACACTGCTTGTTTCTATGGTTACGACCATCCTGCAGTCCAGGATGCAGTCCAGGAAGGTCAGACTACCCCTTTCCACACTTCAGACTAGACTTCCCGTTCCTGCACGTTGCCTGTGTAAGCTCCTGGTTGTGTGGAGGGAAGCACAAGATCAGGGAGAGTAGAGTTCAGTATATGTAGCACCCGGGAGATTTGAGAGTCTGTGAGCTCTGCTTTTTTCAGTGAGTCTCCTGGACATTCAAGTTTGCTTCTGATGTCAGGAATAGTGTGGACATAGATACCTTGTGTGGTTGCAATCCAGCATCCACATAAATAACCACATCCTTATCGACCTAAATACTGGAGATTGTGATATGAATGTACTCAATTTCTCAATAGTGTAGCCTCAGGGTTTGCCTCAAGCGATCATATTTCAGCTTGTTAAAAAGATGTATAGATGTATAAGGAATAGCTGACTTTCCGGGTACAAATAACACTTATAGGGTATTAAAATATATGCATAAATACTTAATACATGGCTTACTGATCCAAAATAGGATGCAATACCAAGTAAAACTGGTAAAATAAATTTAATAAAATCCTGTAAAGTCCGAGTACAGGGATAAAAGAAAAGAAATAAATGAGTAAATGGATGCCCAGCATCCATTTACTTCTTTTGTTTTATCCCTGTACTCGGACTGTACAGGATTTTATTCCATTTATTTTACCAGTTTTACTTGGTATTGCATCCTATTTTGTACATACAGCACAGTAGTAATCCATGTATTAAATATTTATGCATTTATTTTTAACTAGTAAACTTTGATATTTATATCCTTTAGGTGTTTATTTATACCTGGAGAGTCGGCTATTTCTTACAAACCTTATACTCTTACATTCTTTCTTTTTTGCTGAGGGTACCAGACAGGGGCGGACTGGGAATTTAAAGTAGCCCTAAAAACATAATTAAATAAAAGTAGCCCCATGTTGTAGGCGGGCCCAAGTTGACAGAAGGTGGGTGAGTATGAGGGATCAACTCAAGTGGGTGGGAAGGTGGGGCCAGCAATACCTTATAGAAGGGCAGTATGGCATGCTACACTTTGATATTTGGTTCTGCAGCAGAACCAAATACCAAAGTGCAGTACAATATACTGCCACATCAGAACCTAATACTACAGTGCAGTACAATATAATGCCCCATCAGAACTTCTCAGGACAGTGTTAGATCATTATGTACCAAGCAGGCGGGCCATGTAAGGGTGCTCGGGTGACCCCCCACTGAGCATCATCCCACCAGGAATTTTCCCTGTGGTGTCTATGGCCAGTTTGTCCTTGGTACCAGAGTATAACCAGTGCACTCTGCACAAATACTATTCCACCCGGCCGGGCAAGGTGACAATTCAGGAACCTGGTCCTGTCAATCACGAAGAGGGAGAGGCTGGCATTGGAAACAGGAGGAGCAGAGAGTTGCTTGTTCTCTTAACGTGTACTGTCATTCCAGTTTATTTTTAATATTGTGTACTAGGAAACAGGGTGTAAAGAGTCTCCTTAATACTCGAAATGAGCATTGCTAAGGAGAGCCTGTCCTCAGCGTCTATTGAGCACTGAAGACGTCTATGTGCACATACTGATGCCGCTTCCAGCATGCCTGTTGTCACTACCCTAGTCCCTGCCCCCATATACCGTATGTGCTCTGTCACTGCTATGTCCCTTCCGGTCCGCTAGCTGCTGACAGCTCTGAACTTGTCCCTCTTCTCTGTGAGGCACTTCCAGCCTACCTCTGTACATACACATGGTCATCTTCAGTGCTCAGTAGAACGCTGAAGACAGACACTCAGAATATTGCTGTAAAAATAGAACCCTTTCCCTAATAAAGTACGTTACAAAAATGTTTAAAGGGCATCTGTCAGCAGATTTGCACCTATGACACTGGCTGACCTGTTACATGTGCGCTTGGCATCTGAAGGCATCTGTGTTGGTCCATGTTCATATGTGTCCGCATTGCTGAGAAACATCATGTTTTAATATATGCAAATGAGCTTCTAGGAGCAACGGGGGCGTTAATCTCTCTGCAACTGCTGCACCTTCTGCATTTGATTGACAGGAAGATCAGGCAGTGTAAACGTGATCACGTCTGGCCATGTCAGTCAAAGTGCTGAAGCTGCCAGCTGCAGAGAGAGCAGAGGCTCTAGGTGTAATGACAACGCCCCCGTTGCTCCCAGAGGCTCATTTGCATATATTAAAGCTTCATGTTTCTCATCAATGCGGGCACATATGAACATGCGACCAACACAGATGCCTTCAGCTGCCAAGTGCACATGTAACAGGTCAGCCAGAGTCATAGGTAGAAATCTGCTGACGTCCTTTAACATCCGGGCCATACACTATATTAAAAAATTCAGTTCCACTTTAACTGCTCGTTTTTGTCTATGGATGAAAAGGACTTGAATGAAGCAATGGATCGCTGAATGAAAGGTACAGTATTATTACATCCAGCTGAGCCAGTCCTACAAGGCACTGTCCTGCTGACAGGCTTCCTCTAACTAGTGGTACTTAGAGGGACCATGGTAATGGACCGATTCCTAAAATGACGGACCTGGCTGAGCTGTAACTACTACTGAACTGAAATGCCCTTATTGTTTTACCCTTCCTTGTGTTTCTTGAAACCCAGCGCACAAGCGTACTATCTAAATCATCTTTAAGATTGTTCCTTTTGTTCTATTTTTCTAATTGACATTTAGTATTGCAGGATAAATGACATTAGTGCATACGCTGACATATTGTAGCCGCAGCTCACACACGAATACGTCTTTGTTCATTAATACCAACTCTTTTCATTTTCGAAGGCCCAAACAAAGCCAGGACTGCGCGGATCTGGCCTGCGAGCAGGCTCATTACTACCTCCTTACAAAGGCACAAGGCAGATGGCACGACTTAGCCAAGGTAAAATGTGTGACATTCATGAATCCAGTGCTTGTTCACAGCGTCACCAGCCCTGCGCTAACACCTCATGTTCTCCACCATGCATTTCTCATCTGGCACAATATAATCACGAGACAAATGTATTCAACCAACATCCTAAAAATGCACTTCATGAAGGGTCAGTGCTCCCTTTCAGTCATATGGGGAACCAGTTCTTCATTCCTTCACATTGTGAGCTCTGGTCAGTAGGAGCTATGAGCAGCTGAATCAATTAGTGGCCACAGTGGTCCACTAATGGTCATGAGGTGGGACAAAGGATAGTCTGCATTAAAGAAACACATCCCATGTGTGGGCACTGTGGTAGGGCCCTTTAAGGTGCCTGAACTAACCTCAGGCCCTTGATATTATGTTAAGTTATGAATAAGGGTAAGGCCTCATGCACACAACCGTTGTTTTATTCCGTTGTGCCGTCTTTCGTGATTTTCTGCGGAACCATTGATTTTCAATGGGTCCGTTGAAAACTCGGCTAATGCACCGTTTGCCGTCGTCGTCCGTGATCCGTGGTTCCAGTCCGTCAAAAAAATATAACCTGTCCTATTATTTTCACGGAAAACGGTTTGCGGACCCATTCAAGTCAATGGGACCGCTAAAAACGCGGATGCACACAAGATTGTCGTCCGCGACCGCGCGTCCGGGTCCGTTTTTTTCCTATCATTTGCATGGCAAACCTGTCTTAGACTTTTTTTTTACATTCCTTTATGTCTGGTGGTCCTCCAAAAATAAAGGAAGACACACGGAAACAAAAACGGAAACGAATCACGGAACAACGGAACCCCATTTTGCGGACCGATTAAAACAACTGTCGTGTGCATGAGGCCTTACAGGGATTCTGCACGTAAAAAAATGTATCTCAGTGCACTTAAAGGGGTTGTCTCACTTCAGCAAATGGCATTCATCATGTAGAGAAAGTTAATACAAGGCACTTACTAATGTATTGTTATTGTCCATATTGCCTCCTTTGCTGACTGGATTCATTTTTCCATCACATTATACACTGCTCATTTCCAGGGGTTACGGCCACCGCTGCAGTGCAAATACAAGGTTGACGGGAACTGCTGCGCATGCTGGCGCCTATTCCTATAGTATGCAAGCATGACCACCACTGATAGATTGCAGGGTGGTCGTAACCATGGAAACGAGCAGTGTGTAATGTGATGCAAAAATGAATCAAGCCAGCAAAGAAGCAATATGGACAATCAGAATACATTAGTAAGTGCCTTGTATTAACTTTCTCTACATGATAAATGCCCTTTACTGAAGTGACACAACCCTTTTAACAGAAATTGAAATTTACCAATGAACGTTGTTACTGTAATGTTTTAAAATGTACTAATCACTGGATCAATGTAAATATGTAAATGTTTTGCTTGCTCTGTGGTCGCCATAGTTGCCTCAGTAGACTAATGCCCATGGACTTCCTGTCATGTGAACATGTCATGATAGGAGAGTTCACACAACAGGAAGTCCATGCACAATGGTAGTGCCCCTTAGGGTGGGTTCACATCACGTTTTATGCCTCCGTTTGACGTATACCTTAGGGGGAAAAAAAGGATATGAAAACACAGCACAGCATGTTCTTGTATCCTGTAGAGTCCGATGGTATATATGGTAAAAAAAAGTATACGTTTTTTTTTACAATTGAACTCTATGGTAAACTGATGCCACTATGTGGCATAGAAACATAGAAACATAGAGTTGGCAGATAAGAACCATTTGGCCCATCTAGTCTGCCCAATATACTGAATGCTATGGATAGCCCCCGGCCCTATCTTATATGAAGGATAGCCTTATGCCTATCCCATGCATGCTTAAACTCCTTCACTGTATTTGCAGCTACCACTTCTGCAGGAAGGCTATTCCATGCATCCACTACTCTCTCAGTAAAGTAATACTTCCTGATATTACTTTTAAACCTTTGCCCCTCTAATTTAAAACTGTGTCCTCTTGTGGTAGACTCTTGTGGCATCAGTCTGAGGCATCTGTTTAACGTATATGTTAAACGGATGGGAAAAACGTGACATGAAGCCAGCCTTATGGTAACAAAACTACCTCAGGCCCTTCATATACTATTATGTCAAGTTGCAAATAACGGGCAAATAAGCTCTGATTGGATCCAGCAGTAGAGGTCACATGACAGGAAGTCCATGAACAGTGGTAATGCCCCTTTTGGTGCCCAAACTACATCCAGCCCTTCATGTGTTATTCAAGTCACGTGACAGGGAGGTAAAAGGAAGGAATACCCAAAATCTATGAAGCTACAAATCTATAAACTTTAGATAAAAATAAAAACGTTAGTAAAAAGAAGTAAAAAAGTACAAGGCATAAACTTTAAATGTGCAGAGAAATAGTTTTGGTTTGTGCTAGTTTAGCCGTACTGTCATGTATAGTATGTACTGCATGCATACACATTGCTCATCCTACCTCAAGTGTCACAATATACTACACCGAGGTCCACTCTGACCTGTGCTGGTCGAATTCGAGGTGCAAATGTTTAATTTCTCCTATAAACCACCAGACTTTGTATCAGAATCACTCCTGCTTCAAAGGCTACTTTCACATTAGCGTTTTCAATTCCGCTATTGAGATCCGTCATGACACAATGTAAGTCAATGGGGACGGATCCGTTTTCTCTGACACAATCTGGCACAATAGAAAGCGGATCGGTCCCCCATTGACTTTCAATGGTGTTTAAGACATAATACGACCGGATCCGTTCATGACGGATGCATGCGGTTGTATTATTGTAACGGAAGCTCCTTTAAGATTAAGATTGGCTTGAAAGTCATGACCTAAGAAGCAGGAGTGATTGCATTTTGCTTCTACTAGTTCAGTTTCTCAGCAAAACTGTGCCCTGTAATGACATTCATCCTGTGTTCCTGTTGATTCTTATCGTGTAGACATTCTGTGAAATTGACAGCGACGGGAATGGCATCATTCAGAAGAAAGATTTGAGAAATGTTTTATACAGATTTTCTCTTCCTATTACAAAGAGTGAATTTGAAAAACTCTGGCACAGGTGAGTTCAATTTCAAGCATACAATATGTTTTTTTTACATAGATAGATATGAGATGGATGGATGGATGGATGGATAGATAGATAGATAGATAGATAGATAGATATCAGATAGATGGATGGATAGATATAGATATCAGATAGATGGATAGATAGATATGAGATAGATGGATAGATAGATATAGATAGATAGATAGATAGATAGATAGATAGATATGAGATAGATGGATAGATAGATATAGATATGAGATGGATAGATAGATGGATATAGATATTAGATAGATAGATATAAATATGAGATGGATGGATAGATAGATATAGATATGAGATGGATAGATAGATGGATATTAGATATGAGATGGATATTAGATATGAGATGGATATTAGATATGAGATGGATATTAGATATGAGATGGATATTAGATATGAGATGGATATTAGATATGAGATAGATATTAGATATGAGATATGATATGGATAGATATAGATAGATAGATAGATAGATAGATAGATATGAGAGGATAGATAGATATAAATATGAGATAGATGATGGATAGATATTAGATAGATAGATAGATATGAGATAGATAGATAGATAGATAGATATGAGATATATAGATATGCGATAGATGGATAGATAGATTCAAGATAGATAGATGATGGATAGATATGTTATAGATAGATAGATATAGATATGTCTAAAATTATTTTAATCCAGTACTAACATGTCCAAACAGATGCTGGATTATCAGATGTGATAGACAAGAATATGAAAGTGTCCTAGAGAAGTATGAGACACACTTATCAGGGTATGGGCGGAAGGGTCAGTCTTATTGCACCACTTCTAGCTTCCAGAAGTCAGTCCAAAGGAAATGGGTGGGCATGGTGACATAGTGACAGGGGTGACATCCAGGGGCGGACTGAGAAGCCTCAGGGCCACCGGGCAAAATAAATCAAGGGCCCCCTTACAGGCTCCACCCATGTTCTGCCGCAAGCCCCACCCACGTGTACAGGACCAGGCCCCTCCTGAGTCCTATCCTATACAGGTAAGTATTACGATTCGCGACTAGGGTGGCCACTTGCTTCACCCCAAAAAGGAGGACATTCTAGGCCACACCCTCAACCTGATAAACGAGCCCCTCTCCCAGTAAGTGCCCGGCAAAAGAAAAAAAATACGTCACTATAGCGCTTTTGCTTTACTGGACTCTGTAGGATGGAAAGCGCTGTATTATTAACCTAGTTCAGCAGTCCTGAGTCCCCCATTCACAGTAGTTATTAACTCCTTTCACTAGTCCCCTCTTCGGTGAAGAGGGGACTGCTGAAGGGGTTAATAAATACTGTGAACAGGGGACATTTGAAAGGGGTTAATAATTACTGTGAAGGGCCTTCAATTGTTATTAACCTCTTTCAGCAGTCCCCCATTCACAGTATTTATTAACCACTTCAGCAGTCCCCCATTCACAGTATTTATTAACCCCTTCAGCAGTCCCCCCTTCACTGAAGAGGGGACTAGTGAAAGGGGTTAATAAATACTGTGAATGGGGGACTGCTGAAACGGGTTAATAACTACTGTGAAGGGCCTTCAGTAGTTATAAACCCCTTTTAACAGTCCTTCATTCACACTGGTATTTATCAGACTTTTTTATAACTTATTTTTCTCCCCTTTTCACCCCGGCCCTGCCACAGCCCACAGCAACAGCAGCTCCGCCAGCCCAGCACAGTCTTTCAATTTCTTTCAGACCAGACATGGCTGAGACGTAAAGCTGCCTAGGCTACCACTTAACCAAAAACCACTACCTCAGCGAACTCTGTGCCCACGCTCCTCAGAGTTCCCTTCCTTCTCCCGTGAATCCCACAGCGCCAATGAGTGCACGAACAGCGCTGCGGTGTGCAGGGGCGTAACTAGAAGTGACTGGGCCCCACAGCAAATATTTGTAGGGGCCCCCCCAGCACACTTCGCACCTCCCTCCTCCTGTGTAAACCCCACTCCTTTGGCACAGTGTAGCGGCATACTGTATATTGTGTGGCACAGTGTAGAGGTATACTGTATATTGTGGGGCACAGTGTAGCGGTATACTGTATATTGTGTGGCACAGTGTAGCGGTATACTGTATATTGTGGGGCACAGTGTAGAGGTATACTGTATATTGTGGGGCACAGTGTAGAGGTATACTGTATATTGTGTGGCACAGTGTAGCGGTATACTGTATATTGTGTGGCACAGTGTAGAGGTATACTGTATATTGTGGGGCACAGTGTAGGCTATATGTGTATAACATAAACATACTCCACATGAAAACTTACAATTACTTGGCTTGGCCCTTGGCGATCTCGGATGCCACTTCAACACTATGGTTGGGGGCTCGGCAGAGCTGATGTTGTGTTTTATCCTAATGAGAAAGATTTTATAATAAGGATTTGGAGAAGGGGCTGAGGGGTCACAGAGCAGGGAGAGGCTGGTGCTGCTACTAGGGGGTCATACCATGGGGGAGTAATAAAGCCCACCATAATGCCCCCCAGTAGAAATAATTCTCCTTATAATGTGACAGTGCAAAAATACCCCCTTGTAATGCCCCCAGTTGAGCTAATGTCTCCATAGTGCCCCCATAATGTCCCAGTATAAAATGCCCCCCATAATGTACCAGTATAAAATGCCCCATATATAGTGCCCCAGTAGATGCCCCTCAGTGTCCGGCCTCTGATAGGCTGCCAGCTTATTGTCCCCCATAATGCCCCCCAATAATGTGCCAGTATCAAGTGCCTCTCTCCTCCCCCCCACATGTGCCAGTATCATAGTGCCAACCCCCCTCCTCCCCATGTGCCAGTATCGGGTGCCAACCCCCCTCCCCCCCCCATGTGCCAGTATCATAGTGCCATCTTCCCCCCAATGTGCCAGTATCAAGTGCCTTTCTCCTTCCCACCCCCCATGTGCCAGTATCAGGTGCCAACCCCCCCCCATGTGCCAGTATCAGGTGCCAACCCCCCCCATGTGCCAGTATCAGGTGCCAACCCCCCTCCCCCCCCATGTGCCAGTATCAGGTGCCAACCCCCCTCCCCATGTGCCAGTATCAAGTGCCTCCCGCTCCCCCCATGGCAGTAACAGTCGGGTATTAAAAAAAATATATATGAGACTTCTACTGTTATAGCTGGCTAAGTGTACATCTATACATATGACAGCTGCCCCAACACACCCAGCACTGCTATATCGCTATATGACAGCTGTCCCAGCACACTCAGCTCTGCTGTATCTCTATATATGATAACTGCCCCAGCACACCCAGCTCAGCTACATCTAATACACATGACAGCTGCACCAGCACACTCAGCTCTACTATATCTCTATATATGACAGCTGCCCCAGCAAACCCAGCTCTGCTACATGTATATATTTCTAAGTATTGCTATACAGTAGATAGATATATAGAGATATAGCAAAGCTGAGTGTGCTGGGGCAGCTGTCATGTGCATAGATGTAGCAGAACTGGGTGTGTTTGGGCAGCTGTCATGTGTATAGATGTAGCAGAGCTGGGTTTGCTGGGGCAGCTGTCATATATAGAGATATAATAGAGCTGAGTGTGCTGGGGCAGCTATCATATATAGAGATATAGCAGAGCTGAGTGTGCTGGGACAGCTGTCATATAGAGATATAGCAGTGCTGGGTGTGTTGGGGCAGCTGTCATGTGTATTAGATGTAGCAGAGCTGGGTGTGCTGGGGCAGCTATCATATATAGAGATATAGCATAGCTGAGTGTGCTGGGACAGCTGTCATATAGAGATATAGCAGTGCTGGGTGTGTTGGGGCAGCTGTCATGTGTATAGATGTACACTTAGACAGCTACAACAGTAGAAGTCTCATATTTTTTCAGTCATTGGCAAGGCAGCCTTTATGGCTGTGAGGGTAAATGCTTTGCCTCTGATACATGAAGGTTGTGGATACATGAAGGTTGTGGGTTCGAATCCCAGACACATCGGGAGACTTCAGGAGACAGTAAGATTAAGATCACATTAGCGAGGGGGCCTGGTCTGCTAAGGGCTCTTTCACACCAGCGTTATTGTCTTCCGGCATAGAGTTCCGTCGTCGGGGCTCTATGCCGGAAGAATCCTGATCAGGATTATCCTAATGCATTCTGAATGGAGAGAAATCCGTTCAGGATGCATCAGGATGTCTTCAGTTCCGGAACGGAACGTTTTTTGGCCGGAGAAAATACCGCAGCATGCTGAGCTTTTTGCTCCGGCCAAAAATCCGGAACACTTGCCGCAAGGCCGGATCCGGAATTAATGCCCATTGGAAGGCATTGATCCGGATCCGGCCTTAAGCTAAACGTCGTTTCGGCGCATTGCCGGAGCCGACATTTAGCTTTTTCTGAATGGTTACCATGGCTGCCGGGATGCTAAAGTCCTGGCAGCCATGGTAAGTGTAGTGGGGAGCGGGGGAGCAGTGTACTTACCGTCCGTGCGGCTCCCCTGGCGCTCCAGAGTGACGTCAGGGCGCCCCAAGCGCATGGATCACGTCATCCATGCGCATGGGGCGCTCTGACGTCATTCTGGAGCGCCCGGGGAGCCGCACGGACTGTAAGTATACCGCTCCCCCGCTCCCCGCTCCTACTATGGCAACCAGGACTTTAATAGCGTCCTGGGTGCCATAGTAACACTGAAAGCATTTGGAAGACGGTTCCGTCTTCAAATGCTTTCAGTACACTTGCGTTTTTCCGGATCCGGTGGGCACCTCCGGCAACGGAAATGCATGCCGGATCCCAACAACGCAAGTGTGAAAGAGGCCTAAGACAAGAATCAATCATATTTAACAAACTTGTCACAAAATAAAAACTGTCACACACGCTGTGTGTGACGTCAGTGCGGTGCAGAAGGAACACAGTGACGACTGACGTTATGTGCCGGCGGGCCCCCATCCTGGCCGGGCCCTCGGACCACGTCCGAAGTGCCCGACCGCTCAGTCCGCCCCTGGTGACATCACCAGCTGATCCATTCACTTATAGCACATTGTAACCAATGTCTCAGGCAGCCTCTTACATTGCCATTGCAAGAAGCAAATTAACAGCAACATTGGCTTCCTGCCAGGCAAAATGAAAAGTTGAAAGGCATACAAAGCGACTGGCTGATGGGACAATCACTGAAATTCGAGGGTCAACATCCGCCTCTCCTCGCAGTATGGGTTACCTCCTAGATGAAGCTCATTATTAGCACAGTATACAGATTAAATACAGAAATGAAGCATAGCCTTGAAAGCCTGAGGCTGTGTTAGATGGGGTGCAGTATTATCAATGCCAATTAAATATACTTCATATTCAAATACAAAAATATTGGGAAAACAATTTTTTTTATTAATGTTTTTGCACATTTCTAAGGTTTTTGAAACCCTCATCTCTAAGGTTTTTAGCGTTTGGCATTCTTAGATGACATATATCTTTCATTGAGATGCAGAAAAATAAAACAGGCATCACTTAAAATTCCATCCCTGTTTTGTCGTACGTGCAGCTCGACAATCAAAAACGCAAAAATGTTATTCAAAATCAGTAAACTGTACATAATTTAGATGTCACTAAAAAGTGAAATAATGAGAGAAAAAAGCTAAATTATCCCATATAGAATATTAATCTTGAATGGCATTCTAAAAATGTACAGTTAAAACTTCTTTGAAGTGTACATAACCTTTCAACAAACTTTAGCATTTTTCAATAGTACAGTGTGTACATGACTTGTAGCCTCCATTTATTAGCACTTTTTTACTCGGCTGGCCTTGTCTCCAGTTTTCAGTTCTCTGGTGCTGGTTAGCGAGGACTTGCCTCCATACACTGCACATAGAAAGCATAGTTGCTAACAGTCTCCAATTTTCAGAGACAGTCCTGGCAAATTTGGACTGTGGGCGAAATGGGTGGGGATTATATTAGTCTCACCCATAAATGGACATTCCTAAGAGGGTTTTGGGTGTTCCTAAGGGTCTTATATGCTCAAAGTTTACCAATTACAGTGTCAGTAAGTATGAGAAAGTAGAGGAGAATCTGCTGTCCCTTACTCAAAAACATCCCCCGGATCAGAGAGGACATTATAGAGAAGTACTGAGCTGTAGCGTGCTGTAAATCACCTGGACTCAGAAATAAACTGTTTCCTTAACTGGTGCAGTCTTTTTCTGTAATTTGTCTTTTCTCTCTCACTCAGCTTCTTTTCACTCCACCACCTCAATAGACGTATAGACATGTGCACTTTGATACCTCTGTGAGCTGTGGTCCATATTGAGTTTTGAAGTGGGTAGAGGGGGGGTCGAAGAACCTGATAACAGGAGAAAGAGGCATTTTTCTCTAAGATATATTACACATCCTATCCCCCCTAATTCTATGCCACACTCGCAGGAGTTTAAAAAGCTGAGATATTTGGTGCTCACATAGTTAATTACTGTGGATCTACCTTTCCTGCTCCCCATGCATCTGTAGACTAATTCAAATCTCGCTGTTCCTGGTCAGAACACACATGTTCCTGGTCAGAACACACATGTTCCTGGTCAGAACACACATGTTCCTGGTCAGAACACACATGTTCCTGGTCAGAACACACATGTTCCTGGTCAGAACACACATGTTCCTGGTCAGAACACACATGTTCCTGGTCAGAACACACATGTTCCTGGTCAGAACACACATGTTCCTGGTCAGAACACACATGTTGTCATCATGCTCTTTCATGCATGCTGCTCTGGGCCTACAGTTGATGCTGCTGACCACTCTGTGAGCATTCTTAAATTTCTTCAATCTACTCCTGTTCTACTCTTCTGGTAACAACTCATTTTATAATCTGTGCAATTGCCTCTAGCAAAATTTGCCAACAACCACATTAGGAGGTTATTTGAGGGCTGTAAGTGGGAGTGCTTCTCAGTAAAGTCCATTACCTCCTCCTGGACCTTCCTGGTTATGGCAGGAATAACCTGTAGACTTGTCCTATACCTTGTTCTAGTAGAAGAAGTAAGGGTAATGCAAATATCTTCACAAAGTTTAGGTGGTGTTTGCTGTGTATAGCCTATTGCTTTTATGTCTAGAATTGTATTTATACTTTTTACCTTTTGTGCTTTAAAAGTACCGTAAATAGTGTGGTTTCGAGGATGAGATCTGATTTTTGGAACCTGTAAAATGGTAGGAACTCATAGGCTCTTTGAAGCAAGAAAAATAACATTAAGTTCCTCAAGCAAATGCCCAGTCAATGCACATTTACCAAGCCTTCACCGTATTCCATCAAATATTGTTTCAAATTAAGATGTAGGTGCCACAAGAAATAGCAACAAATATGTACAAAAGTGATGGTTTGTAAACTTCCATTTTAAAGTCAACTGCATTAGTAGCCAAAGTTTCTGTCTCTATATACTATAATATTGTACCATTTTGCTATTAGGAACAAAAAATATATAATATTCCCAAGTTTTGATTTGCAGAAGACTTACCAAAGTCACCAAAATTGTTCTCCATAGTCAAATTGTCAGAAGAGTCTTTCAAGTGCAAAATAGGTCCACATATCTCTACAGGTTTTATGTTAAATTGTAAAGGAATATTAAAGGGTTTGTCCAAAGAAATGAAGAAAAAACCCTCAGCATGGTAAAACTACATAAAAAAAGGTATACCCACCTCATCGATTTCTAAATTTTCCTCATTCTGAGCATGCCTAGTGCCCTGCCATTCTCTGCTTCGACCTGCAGCGATGACGTCCCAACACAGGGACGTGTGAGTGCTGCAGCCAGTCACTCTTTGTCTCTTAAAACGTATATCAGAAATTTCTTGTGAATGTTTTCTTCCTAGATATGATCCAGAAGGTAGAGGTCATCTCACCCATCAAGAATTCCTCCAGAAACTAGGAGTGAATTTTGCCACCGGAGATAGTGGTCCAAGCCAACGGATTATAGAAGACAACTACCAAACTTTAGAGAAACACTACAGCTCACAGCAGAAGATCAACAAGGAAATGCAAGAATTCCACAAGCACCAAACCCGATCCCTGAACATTAAAGATATAGAACAGCAGATCAAGTAAGACCATTGACATATTTTCAGCTCAAGTGGCATATAGGAGTACTGCAGGAATCTTTATTTGAGGCAAAGCTACTGAGGCCCCATGCAGAATCCAAACCAGATCATCTAGATTTGTTACAAGCCATTTATAACATTACTTCTCTTTCACACAGCATGAAAGCCTTTGGGACCCTAAAGCACCAATGCTACAACCTCTACACCCCCTTAACTAATTTATTTTACCTTACCTAACAGGACCTCTCTGAGCTTTGCTAGTTTTAGTTATTGAACAATTTGGAAGTGGATGATAATTTGTTACATTTGCCTTCCAGGAAAATCAAAACCATTTGGGAACTGAAATGTTAGCAGTATTGGATTTCTCCCACCTGTCCTAGAAACCAATATAACCAGTAAAGAACTGAATAGATTATTAAGACTTCAGGGACTTATATTTACTAGTGTATAGGGGATATTCTGTAAGTGAAATCTTATCACAAATAACCTATAAAGAGAGCCTCCATCCTCCCCGTCCACTGGAGTGAGAGCGACTACTTGGTAGTGTCTCTCCTCTTTGCCTCATAGAGGGGGTTCCACAAGACCTTATAGAAAAGGACTTCTATGATGTGAATGTACTCTAAAAGAACATATGGAAAGGGTTCTTTCCTTACCCCAGTTTCTTCCTTATAAATGTTATAGTCAGTAATACACTTGACATAACTTCAGTTAGTCTAATCGAATTCTGTTGCTCTAATACATATCGATCTTTATACCTGCAGAGATAAGTTTAGAGAGTACTACCCGGATTTTTCTGCAGCATTCACTAAAATAGATAAAAACAAGGATGGATTGATAACTGTGGATGACTTCCGGCAAATGCTTGAAGACTTGAACTTTCATTTAGATGATGATCAATTTCTCAACCTCTTGTACAGGTAATATGACATAAGACTATAAGCGGAATCCAACATAATAAACCACTTTATTGGGTTTTATCTTGTAATAATAGGTTTTAACCAATGGGTAGGGGTCTAACTGCCTTCCCTGCTCACTCTGTGCGAATAGGAGGGCCTAAGGGGTGGTTCATGACTCTTTGATGTTCTACCTTTGTCATGCACCTCCCCTTCAAGCTCTTCTCTTGTTAACTGCCTTTGCCAACTTTTGAGAAGGGGCATCATGGTGATTTTATTGCAGTGTACATGCAACAAAAATATTCTTTGTCTTCTTATGTACATTTTTCTCTATGTTAGCGCCCCCAGCTGTGTATGCTTCTGATCCAGCTTCTCTTGCATTCAGAGGTGGACTAATACGCTCAGTAGCTTCACTGCTCCCTTCCTGCTCTCAGTCCTGGCTTAGTGATCTCACAATGAAGTGGTCCCTACAGTTTTCACAAATTTGTCCCTACTTCCAAATTCATAGATGTATATAGCTACCTCTCTCTTCAGACAATGGAAAGCGAAATTGTGGGGGTTTTACATACCTTATGTGCCTTGGGTCTATATGTGACTATTTGCTTTGCAAGGGAGAAAGGGTTTAACAGGAGCTAATTGCACTGCATCCTGGTAGATGTTGGTGCCCAACTAAAGAAAGTCCTCCAGATAAGTAGATAATGTGAGTTAAAAAAAAAAAATTTTTAAAGAGGAGAAATGGAAAAGGCTTTATTCCACACCCATTTATATAGGACACACCCCAACTTTTAGCTTATGAATTTCTACTAATACATACTACCCTCTTCAGCACCCTCCAGAATAAACAAAGACCACACATCAGACCCACTAAACTTATAAAAACCACAAACCAGACCCCCTTAACACATTAGTGACCACCAATATGCCTTTTTACGTCAGCCAATAATAGGCCTTAGGCTAGTGTGCCGCCTTTTTATGCCGGCTTAGTCTAAGCGCTGCAGTGGGCTTATGTGCAGCACAGAGCAGGAGCTCAGCTCTCTTATTAAAGTGAGGCTCCTGCTCTAATGGCCCAGATCAGCAGAAGCACCGATCTAGGCCATTTTAGCCCATTAGATGTTCAGTAGTGACCCCAGCATCTAAGTGGTTTAGAGGGGTCTTCCTCTCTCAGGCATTGGCACTGCTGCGAATGAGATCGCAGGGTGCCAATGTCTTAGTATGGTAGTCAGGGGCCTAGCGAAGACCCCAAGTCTGCCTGCAGTGTATGCTTATTAGGATGCGCCAGAGGAGCGGTCTGATAGTGCTGGTCAGTATGCTACTGACAATAAAATACACTGTACTACATAAAGTGGAACTACAGGGAGTGCAGAATTATTAGGCAAGTTATATTTTTGAGGATTAATTTTATTATTGAACAACAACCATGTTCTCAATGAACCCAAAAAACTCATTAATATCAAAGCTGAATATTTTTGAAAGTAGTTTTTAGTTTGTTTTTAGTTTTAGCTATTTTAGGGGGATATCTGTGTGTGCAGGTGACTATTACTGTGCATAATTATTAGGCAACTTAACAAAAAACAAATATATACCCATTTCAATTATTTATTTTTACCAGTGAAACCAATATAACATCTCAACATTCACAAATATACATTTCTGACATTCAAAAACAAAACAAAAACAAATCAGTGACCAATATAGCCACCTTTCTTTGCAAGGACACTCAAAAGCCTGCCATCCATGGATTCTGTCAGTGTTTTGATCTGTTCACCATCAACATTGCGTGCAGCAGCAACCACAGCCTCCCAGACACTGTTCAGAGAGGTGTACTGTTTTCCCTCCTTGTAAATCTCACATTTGATGATGGACCACAGGTTCTCAATGGGGTCCAGATCAAGTGAACAAGGAGGCCATGTCATTAGATTTTCTTCTTTTATACCCTTTCTTGCCAGCCACGCTGTGGAGTACTTGGACGCGTGTGATGGAGCATTGTCCTGCATGAAAATCATGTTTTTCTTGAAGGATGCCGACTTCTTCCTGTACCACTGCTTGAAGAAGGTGTCTTCCAGAAACTGGCAGTAGGACTGGGAGTTGAGCTTGACTCCATCCTCAACCCGAAAAGGCCCCACAAGCTCATCTTTGATGATACCAGCCCAAACCAGTACTCCACCTCCACCTTGCTGGCGTCTGAGTCGGACTGGAGCTCTCTGCCCTTTACCAATCCAGCCACGGGCCCATCCATCTGGCCCATCAAGACTCACTCTCATTTCATCAGTCCATAAAACCTTAGAAAAATCAGTCTTGAGATATTTCTTGGCCCAGTCTTGACGTTTCAGCTTGTGTGTCTTGTTCAGTGGTGGTCGTCTTTCAGCCTTTCTTACCTTGGCCATGTCTCTGAGTATTGCACACCTTGTGCTTTTGGGCACTCCAGTGATGTTGCAGCTCTGAAATATGGCCAAACTGGTGGCAAGTGGCATCTTGGCAGCTGCACGCTTGACTTTTCTCAGTTCATGGGCAGTTATTTTGCGCCTTGGTTTTTCCACACGCTTCTTGCGACCCTGTTGACTATTTTGAATGAAACGCTTGATTGTTCGATGATCACGCTTCAGAAGCTTTGCAATTTTAAGAGTGCTGCATCCCTCTGCAAGATATCTCACTATTTTTGACTTTTCTGAGCCTGTCAAGTCCTTCTTTTGACCCATTTTGCCAAAGGAAAGGAAGTTGCCTAATAATTCTGCACACCTAATATAGGGTGTTGATGTCATTAGACCACACCCCTTCTCATTACAGAGATGCACATCACCTAATATGCTTAATTGGTAGTAGGCTTTCGAGCCTATACAGCTTGGAGTAAGACAACATGCATAAAGAGGATGATGTGGTCAAAATACTCATTTGCCTAATTATTCTGCACTCCCTGTAATACATATTAAAAATAAGTGTTAAAGTGGCCCCGTCACCAGGATCTACTCTATTAAACCAGACATATTGGCTGGTAGGGTTCATCAAGCTGATTACAACAATACCTTTCTTTTGTCTGTATGCAAAACAGCTGCAGAGATATCTGTGTCTTTATAAAAATTATAAAGTGAATAAAGCAGTAAAATGTAGATTAGCCTTCTGAGCAGTGTGGTGAAGCTATAGTACATGGAGTATATGATATGTAAATTCTAGGACACAGCTTTGCCCTCAGCCTCATGTCTGGTCCTGTCAATCAAGGGGAGGGGGGAATGTGCAGAGCACAGGGGGTGTTACACAGCAGTGCTCAAAGCATTCAGCTCCGCCTCCTGGTGCACGAACTTCTCATTTGCATATGAATAAAAACACAGATATCTCTGCAGCTGTTTAGCATACAGACAAAAGAAAGGTATTGTGTTAATCAGTATGATGAGCCCTACCAGCCAGTATGTCTTGTTTAATCCTGTTGACAGAGCCTCTATAAATAAAGTTATATTAAACAAAAAAAATCCAAAAAAATAGTTTTGCATTGAAAAAATGCTTTTCAATGGAAAAAAATGTCAAATAAAATCCTCTCCAGAATTGCAGTTTTTTTTTTTGCTACCAAAAATTTATAAATAAAAAGCGATCAAAAATGTATGTACCCCACAATTAAATCAACAAAAACTTTATATCAACAAGCCTTGGGATGCAGCGAAGCAAACACATTTTCTTTTGTTAAAAAATAGAGTTTAGTGTACAAAAGTAGCAACAAAAAAAAAAGCTATGTGGCACATTTATTAAGACCGGTGTTTTAGACGCTGGTCTTAATAAACCCCTGCACTGACGGGGGATCCGCCGCAGTTATGAAGAGGCGCTGGCCTATTCATAACTTTGCACCAGTTCCTAGCTTCTAAGCTGTCTTACATTTAGACCATTTTCTATGCCTAAAACAGGGTAGAAAATAGTAAATGAGATGGGCCTGCTGGCCTTTCCCCTTCCTTGCCCACACCACCCCCACTTTTTAGACCTGGCATGAGTGAAGTCTCAGATTGCAGCGCAGTTAAAGGGGTTATCCCATCTTAGACAATGGGGGCATATCGCTAGGATATGCCCCCATTGTCTGATAGGTGTCTGATAGGAGCGGAGAAAGTGGAGGAGGGCGCACTGCGCATGCGCAGCCGCCCTCCGTTCATTTCTAAGGAGCCGCTGAAAATAGCCGAGCGCTGGCTCGGCTATTTCCTTCGGCCCCATAGAAATGAATGGGAGCGTTGGCCGCGCATGCGCGGTGCGCTCCCATTCACTTCAATGGGAGAGGTGGGGAGCTGTGCCTGGTGGTGGACGGACCCTGGGAAACCCGGGGTCCTCCAGCCACAACTCTCCCCGGCTCCGTTCTCGTTGTAGGTGCGGGTCCCAGAGGTGGGACCCGCACCTATCAGACAATGGGGGCATATCCTAGCGATATGCCCCCATTGTCTAAGATGGGATAACCCCCTTTAACCGTTGTGCCGCAAACTGTGCCTGAAATATGCCTAATATAGGCGTATTTCATCTTAATAAATGACCCCCTGTATGTATTTGGTAGCGCAGTAATTGGACTGACTTACAGAATAAAGATATTGTTATCTGTGCTGGAAAATTGCCGAAACGCTGCAAAATTTATTATAACATAAAAACTCAGTGGCAGTATTGCTGTTGTTTCCCAAAAACTTAGTAAAAGTAATTCAGTAAGTTATGTGTACCCCAAAATGGTACCATTAAAATCTACAACTTGTCTTGCAAAATACAAACCCTCTTATGGCTATATTGACGGAAAAATAAAAAAGTTGTAGCTCTTGGAAGGCGACGATGAAAAAAATGAAACAAAATAGTTTGGACCCCAAGGCCCAATACAGGCTAGAAGGGGTTAATAAAACACAGACCAATATGTGAACTAATAGAGAGCTGAGAGCCCCTAAAACACTCCCTAAATAAATACAGACCCCAAGACTAGATCCCTTAAAATGTCAGACCCGTTTATTCACTCCAGACCCGACTGTAAACTGTTCCCGTTACACACCTTTTAGATATTCACCTCTCCTCATTCTTGCATATCCTTCTGCTCCTGGGAGCTGCCGTAGACAATGGCAGGGGTACCCGAGAGTGGAGAGAGGGATGTGGAGAGGGGAGTATGTGGGGTGCCTGGGAGATCTGCCAGCTCTGTACACTCCCTGTCAAGTTGGTTCCCAAAGCTGAGATCTGGAGGACCAGAGATGTTTGAATGTGTGCATGCATCCATACTGGGAGACTGCCGTACTACTGGGAGAAGAGAATGAGTAAAGCCAAAGATTGCAAATAATAGGTGACATGTTTTAGGAGGGGGTTTGTGTTAAGCACTGTCATTACAGTTCAATAGAAAGATCTGCTCTCTATTTATCTGTTTAATTCTTGTATGCAGTGAGGGCTGATTATGGCACATTCAGCAGATGCCGCATACAATGCAGGGTAAACGAGAGAGCTCCGTGTCTATGGGAGATATTTCAAGGTTCTGATTAGGGGCTTCTCATTGTCTCTGCCCCGCTCCCCAGTGTTTGGAATATTGGTTAAACATAAAGGGGAGACAGTGCAGCTGACAGGAGCCCTCACAGGCAGCTGCATGGGTACAGTGCCAACTCCTCCCACATAGACGGCAGATGTTTGGTACATTGCCGCAGCTTGACTTACAGGCACATGTTCCCAGACCTCTGTGCATCGCATTCATTGTGCTTTCCAGTCCTCGCCAATTCCCTCTGACAACCTCAAACATTGCATTAATATTAATATTTATTGCAGCATGATTTCGGCAATACACTACACACCTCTCTAACAAGCTGCAGAGTCGCTTGGGGTCGTCCGTTGGAATGACAACTGTTTGTTTTACTTCGTTTGATAAATAATTGTATGTGCAGCCCCTGAGGAGGCCTGTGCCTGGATTAGAGATTGGAGATATGGGCTAGAAAAAAAAGCTAGAATCCATTCCTTCTGAGAAGAAAATGTTTATGTGTTATACAATGGTGCATACAAGACCCTCTATACCACGTTCAGACTGACATGGACTAAGATGAGGTGTGGAAACTAAGGAACCCTCTGGTCTGCACGCCTGATCAACCCAAAGAGGTTTGGACTCCAAAGAGTTCCCCAGGGCTTGGTTTCTCAAGTAGCTTCTGATCCTTGGCAGCTGTGTAGAATCTGGATTGGAAGCGGGAAACAGAGGAGACTGAAGATGTAGTCAAGATGAAGCACATTGTCTTAATCGGGAGAGCTGAAGTACCAGGAGTGCTACAGCCAAGCTGACACTCAGGCAGTGGACCACGAACCTGGAGACATGCAACGTCAGGCATCTCGCTACACTATGCATATATCTCCCATAAATGAAATGAAATGAATGTGAGCTGCAACTTTGGGCCTTCAGGAGCTGCACATACTGTACCGTTTTTCCATGGCGCTATGCCACTAAGTCACCATACACAGCTGGTCTCCTTAAGGAGAACCAGTGCCTCTCCTATAGCTGCATCCAAGGTGTCTCACTCAGCTAACAAGAAACATTGAAAAAGCTGGATATCTAGTTTGGCTATTTTCCCTTGTGTTCCAAGGCTAGTTGAAAAGTCAAACTGACTTATAGTGAGCCACTTCCAGTAGGTGGACCTAGAGAGATGGTTCCCTTTCTCTGTGAGATACCATTTTGCAGAAGCCTCAGTTTAGCCTCAGTAGTTCTGGGACATTTTACTGTTCACAGCTTGCCTTTTGTTTGGTGTACTAGCCAGGAAAATCTCCCAACATAGTGTTGTAATGTGTAATATATATGTTAGTATAAACTGCATAGTATACTTTGGTTCCCAACATCACCTGAATTGAAAAACATAGCTGACTATGCTGCAGTAAAATACCTCCTGAAGGTAAGCCAAAAGGCTATGCACACATTAGGCACATACATCAGAAACATTACTAATGTTGTGAATGTGATGCCAAGAGAAGGAGGGCATGGGGGGATGAAGGGGAGTGATGGTGGTGGCAACGAGGGTGGTTATATTATAGTCCTCGCAGTGTCCAACCCTGCTCCAGCTGGGAGGGACACACCTTTTCTTCCCTTGGGCACACACCCTGGATTTGGGAGCCACTGCCTGGTGGTGGCTGGGGTACCCTTCTGTTAGATGAACAGCAGGGTGCAAGGCAGTAGTACCGGTAGCTGGGTCAGATATGCAGACAAATGACGAGGTTGGCTTGGTTAAAGCAAAATATAGTCTCTGTTTCACTGAGTGGATGATGGGATGGCACAGTACAAGTAATGGGCACAGTCCTCAGATAACTGTATATCACAAGGTAAGCTTTCACTAAAGACTGTGTATAGGCAGTTGAAATGATAACATTCCCCTCTAAGTCTCTCTTTAGCTACTCAATGCTATCTTCCCAGTTGTCCAAAGTGTGCAATTTCTTACTCAATATTTCTGCAATGCCCAACTGCGCGGTGCAGTCCTAGATCGGATGGCCAGTCCGTCTCCGTAGTGAGGTGGGTACCTGAAGCAAAATAACCCAAACCACGTGCAGTGTCTGCAGCAATAAATGTGGGTTGCTGCCCCTTTTAATGGTCCTAAACCTTCTATAGACGTCTGTTCTTCTCTTTCTCAGAGGTTTTATTTGAACACAGTTGCTTTTCTGGCAGCTTTTTACTCACAGGGATGGTGTTTCCCTGGATAAAGACACTTCTTTTCTGCTTGAGCTATGGATTTTCTGGCTTACACGCCAGCAACTACTACACACATCTCTCTTGGCTTACTTGCTAGCAGCTCACTAACAATCTGTAAAGATTGCCAGATAACTGCTTCCTTCCCATATACAGCCTTTTGGAGTTTACCCAGATAAATAATAAAGCCACATTAATCACTTTTGCCATTTGAAGTGCATACTCATTATACAGTACGTCACATGTCGGGTCTTTAAAGATGGCGCCCACTCTGCTCAGTGCCTTACAGCAGACACTCGCGGCTAATGTCCACGACCAGCGGTAATGCAGATAAGGGACATTTTTAACCCATCAGATGTTGTGGTCAAACCTGGCCACGGCATCTGAGCGCGCTAGAAACTGAAAGCGCGCTTCCAGTGATGCTCCGGCTCCCCTGTGCGGCGATCGGAGGAGCCGGAGCTTGTGTGCGGCAGCCCCTTTCATAGTCTATGACAGGCTACTGAACAGTGTTTCCTATGGAGCCCTTGCCTGTAATAGGGCTCCATAGGAAAGTAGTAAAATCATCATCGACTCCAATGCAAGTGCATTGGAGTCTATGATAATAGCAATCAAATGACTGATTGTTATAGTTCCCTATGGGAACTATAAAAAAAAGTGTAAAAAAATTAATAAAGTTTTTGCAAATAATATATATATATTTTTTTAATATAAAATTTCAAATCGCACCCCCCCCCCCCTTTTCCCTAAAATGAGAATAAAAATAAGAGAAAAAAATGTAAAAAAAAATACACATCATGGGTATCACCGGGTGGGAAATGCCCGTACTATCAAAAGTATTAATCCCATACAGAAAAAGGCAAAACAGAAAAAAAATGGTCAAAATGGCCGATTTGCCATTTTTTGGTTGCTTCTCCTCCCACAAAAAATGAAATAAGAAGTGATCAAAAAGTCGTAAACGCACCAGAATAGAATCAATGAAAAGTACAGATCGTCCCTCAAAAAGTGAGCGCTCATACAGCTCCACACACATAGCTACAAAAAAGTTGTATAGGGGTCAGAAAATAATAGATCACAAGTCAGTTTTACTGCATAATGAACGCTGTAAAAAATAAATAAATGTAAAACTGTATTAAAATATTTTTTTTTTTTCCCAATTCCACCACCTTTGGAATTTTTTCCCCCACTACATTCTATGCAATATTATATGGTGGTGTTGGAAAGTACAACTTGTCCCACAAAAAATAATCCCTCATACGACTATGTGAACGGAAAAATAAAAAAGTTATGGCTCTGGGAAGGCAGGGAGTGAAAAACGAAAACGCAAAAAAAACTGAGTTAGAAGGGTTAAGCCCATCTCACTGTAAATAATTAGAGAATGTTAACAGTGGACCACTGGATTACTGCATGAACACAACCTGAGCTTGCTGCTGGGAAACCTCATGGTGGCTCTTAGATGATTGGTCTACTATGAATAAGTATTGAAGATGAAGAAGATATATAGTAGTTAAAAATCATATTTTCCATCCAGTTTTCATATTATTCACATCATCTATTGATCACTTGTACATAGCACCAATATGCAACTTTAGTGCATTTGTGTGGTGCAAAAGCTCCTAAGGCATATGGCTTGCATCAAAAACTGTAGTGGGGACCTCACTCCCATGTAGACATGTTTGGTGCTGGCAGTACCACCATAGGATTTAATAGACGTCCACATGGCTCCATTATTAAAGTCCTTAGTTCCCGCACCATTTCCCTCTGCAGATTTCCTTCCCTCCATGTTGAGATGGTGATGGGATGACATCTCATCCATAGCAAGATCCCATCATGTGATTGCTTTGGCCTAATCTCTGCCTTGAGTTTAATGCTTAAAGGGATTCTGTCACCTCGTTTTAGCCTATAGAGCAGCGGACATGCACAGCTAGATCACCGCTAGCATGTCTGCAATATACCTGTCCCATAGCGCTGTGTCCTTTTATTGTGTTTAAAAACTGATTATATACATATGTAAATGAGCCTGGTAAGGACACAGAGCTATGGGACAGGTATATTGTGGACATGCTATCGGCGATCTAGCCGTGCATGTCCGCATCTCTATAGGCTAAAACGAGGTGACAGAATCCCTTTAACGCACTCATAATCCATCAGCTAATGTTAACAAATTGCTTAAATACCAAGCACCTACAGTCATGCATTTTATTTTATTTTATTTTACTTGCTCCTCCATTTCAGTAACTCCCTAATACAGCTTGGAAAGTAGCTACATGGTGAAGTCTCACTTTAAGACTATGCTACAGTCATGGCCAGCGCCCCCATGATTAAGGTGCATAGATGGCTTGTCAGTTGGGGTTTGTATATGAAGTCATGGTGTATCACTAGGATATGCCCTTACTTTTTGATTGGTGGTGTTCCAACCTATGGGACTCGCACAGATTCTGAGAATGAAGTGACTGCAGCTCTGATTTAGCACAGTGTCCACCCCCCCTTCTAAGTTTTACCTTCACATCTGCTCTCTTGGCCACCCGGCTGTCAAGGGATCTGCTGCCGCCTCCTCAATCATCACTATGGCTGCATTCTCAGGGCCAGTGAGGACCTCAGTTTTCGGACCTACACCAATCATAAAATGATGGCATATAATAGTAATATGCCATCACTTTAGAAGGTGTGAATACTCATTCAAAGATGTATTATTTCAGTTGTAACAAGGCATCCCCAATTCACAGGATAGAGCAGGGCTCAGCAGCCTTTGGCACTCCAGTTGCTATAGAACTATAACCCCCAGCATAGACACTTGCTTAGCTATTCTTGTCACTTCTATAGCAGTAAATGGAGAATTCTGGAAGTTGTAGCTTCAGAAAAGCTGGAGTCCCATAGGTTGCCGATCCCTGTGAAAGCAGTGGGTGTCCAACTGCTGGTGCAGTATCCCATACTTAGGTGTATCTGCAAAGTTTGAGTTTATAATTGAATTTTTGTAAGGTTTTTGTCGTGCTATGGACTGTTACACCAGCAGATGGAGTAAGGCTAACCACTCCATTCCTCCCCCCTTCTTTGATAGGAGTGGGCTGGTCCATCTTCCTGTCAGGAAGGAGAGTTAGCTTGGCAAGGCTGGAGTGAAGGAGTATGTCCATCTGCTCTCGCTCCAAGGGCCTTATGGATCAGAGATCCAGCTCATCTGTGAGCACTACTACTCCAGAAATACTGGCCACAGAGGTTCTGCAAGCTACAGTCAGCAGAGTGATCAGCATTACAGCTATACAGACTCCACTGCAGTTGAGGGGAAACGTATTAAGACACACAGTTCAGGACAGACACACTGACAAGCCTGCCTTTCACAAGCGGACACCTATAACCACAAGTGCCAGCTTATTGCTGATATCAAGAGAATCAGGAGAGGAAGACTTTTACTGGCTCAGAGTGCCATCATCTACCACCATACTTAATCATCTGGGGGGTGAAATTGCACTTTGTACAAACTACTGCTGGATGTATTACACCTTATCCTTGGCATTTAGTAAAGTGAGACTTTTGTTCTTTTACTTCTGGCCTGATTCCTTGCACTATCTTTTCACTGCATCCATCCCCAGGGGCTTGCTGCACTGGAATAAGCTATTTCACTCCTATAGAGACAAATGGACTTGCAGCACTCATGCCTGACCTACCACGCCATTCATTTCAGAGGGTCCTGTGGGATATGGGGTCCCTGTTCTTGTGATCTGTGGGGATATCAATGGTCGAAACCCCACCAATAGTATCCGCTATAACTTGTTACAACCAGAATACTCCTTTAATATTAATTGTATTAAGCCTAGACCTTGTAGAGCAGTGTGCTATTATAATAGTTTAATATAGTTATTATACATAGTTGTCATTTGGTCACTATGTGTTTGTATTACTTGAGCATTGTATGATATCATTTACTTTTCCATTGTACAGCATGTCATTTTTGCAGAATATGGTGGTAACCATAACGTTGTTAATGCAATGTATGGAGCAGATATTAAGGCACCATATTGCAGTGTTTATATTTAGCATCGGATAATATAGTTACTTGACAGTATGCCATATTGAAGGCAGCACCACTCAAACTATTACACAGGGCAGCATCCATTGCAAGTCCAGCACAGATTAAAGGATGAAGGCAGCGATCCAGGATTTGAACACCTTCATCAGTGAAGAAGTCAGGAGGTGGAATGAGATATGCTTTTGTAAGTTTGGTCTGTTTTTCTTAAAGGTTAAGGCTAAGAGTTCTTGACAACAAGCTCTCTTATTTTGACTTCCTGAAAATGATTGATGACGGGAGGGCTTCAAAGTATGGACAAAGGCAAGAAATGATTATGACCATAGAGAATGTCCAGAATCTCAGCCCACAGAAGGTGCTTGTTAAGCTGAAAGAGTCTGTCAAGAACTCTCAGGAGGAACTGCATAAAGTAAGAACCTGTTGCTATATCTACTCTCCAGAATATTCTCACAGCGTTGTAACATCTAGTATGTTAAATCCATTTCAACATACTGTGCAGGTCATTAATTTTTTATAGAATTAACAAGACACCATGTCAGGGCTGGAGCACAACTATGTACAGTATGTATCCCATTAAATAGTCTGTCACCAGCAGAGGACACAAGGCAGTTCTTTTGGAACGTCTTCCTTGATCCTTCGAGGACAGGGGTCACTCCAGCTGGTGTGAAACTACAAATACCCATATACGTACGTGCCCGACTGTTCTCGGAACTCCCATAGAAGGGAAAGGAGCATAATGGTAGTTGTAGTTTCACAATGGCTGGCATGAACAAGGTTACTGACCCCTGCTATAGGATCTCTTCTTAGTGCAAAAAGACTGAAGTCAATGGTGATTGGAACTAGCAGAACCCTTAACATGAATGTTCATCTTTTAAGGGGTTTTCCAGTATTAGGATAAAATTTGGGCTGAGGCAGGGACTGGCATAAAATAACAAAATAAGCCCTTCTTAGCCATAGAACCATGGAATTGCTGTTCTGGTCCTTAGTACCACTCTTTGTTTACAGGACTGCAGCTCTAACGCCACGTTGAAAACACGTGAGCACTGCAGCCAATCACTGACCTCAAAGGTACAATGTTGAGGCCTGTTGTCATGACACTAGCACTGCAGCTCTGTAATAACAAACTAGCGGGTAGGATTGGAATAGCAGAGCTGGAGCGTGGTGATTCAGGGGTTAAATACAATAAAAAAAAATATTTTTTTTTATAAAAGTTCCTGTCTGTGCCTAAACTCTGAAAACCCCTTTAACATATCTTTAATTAGGGCGAGTTCTCACCAGTGTTAGGAATTCAAAGTTTTAACGGAATATAACGGAATTTTAGGACGGAATGCAAAATGGAACCCTTTAAAAGATATTCTGTTTCGCTCCGTCCTAATACATGTCTATGGGCACAAATAACGGTTCCATTTTGTTCCATTATACAAGACGGGGGAAAATGTCTCGTCAGCAGAAGTTTTTTTTCTGTCATGTATAACTAAACAAAACAGAACCGTTATTTGTGCCCATAGACATGTATTAGTACGGAGAAAAATTGAATGTCTTTTAAAGGGTTCCGTTTTGCATTCCGTCCTAAAATTCCGTTATAACTCTAACGGAACACTATAATGAAATTCCTGTGATAGGAAGAGTCCATCTTGGTGCAGCACCATTTTACAGCCAATTATATTTAATAAAAAAGGTACTCTTTTGGCAACCGTCGTCTTCATACATGTCCAATGTGACATCTTTCAGAATATGGAAGCAGTCATTGTGGCTGAAGTCCTCTTTATATATATATATATATATATATATATATATCCAATATGACTTCATATATGTTTCCAAGTATGGACGTCAACATAGCTTGTGTCTTCTCCATACATGCCCAATATAGCTGCTATGTACCTTTCCAAATCTGCAGAGGATCATTATGGCTGTTGTCCTCTTCTTAGCATAGATGGTCAATATGCATTTCCAAATACGAAAGTCATGTTTGTGGTTAATGTCCCCTTCGCTCATGCCAGTATGGCTGCAATGTATATTTCCAAATATGGAAGCTACTATTGTAGATGATGCCTTCTTTATATATGTCCAATATGGCTGCCATATACCAGTATCCCACAAAAGTGAGTACACCCCTCACATTTTTGTAAATATTTTATTATATCTTTTCATTGGAAAACACTGAAGATATGACACTTTGATACAATGTAAAGTAGTCAGTGTACAGCTTGTATAACAGTGTAAATTTGGTGTGCCCTCAACATAACTCAACACACAGCCATTAATGTCTAAACCACTGGCAACAAAAGTGAGTAGATCCCTAAGTAAAAATGGCCAAATTGTGCCCAATTAGACATTTTCCCTCCTCGTTAGTATTACAAGGTGAGGGAGCAGGTGAGTTAAATTTGTGGTATCGCTCTCACACTCTCTCTAAAAGTTCAACATGGCACCTCATGGTAAAGAACTCTCTGAGGATCTGAAAAAAGAATTTTTGCTCTACATAAAGATGGCCTAGGCCAGGGCTGGCCAACCTGCGGCTCTCCAGCTGTTGTAAAACTACAATTCCCACCATGCCCTGCTGTAGGCTGATAGCTGTAAGCAGTCTAGGCATGCTGGGAGTTGTAGTTTTGCAACAGCTGGAGAGCCACAGGTTGGCCAGCCCTGGCCTAGGATATAAGAAGATTGCCAACACCTTGAAACTGAGCTGCAGCGTGGTGGTCAAGACCATACAGTGGTTTAACAAGACAGGTTCCACTCAGAACAGGTTTCGCCATGGTCAACCAAAGAAGTTGAGTGCATGTGCTTATCTTCATATCCAGAGGTTGTCTTTTCAAAATAGACATATAAGTGCTGCCAGCATTGCTGCAGAGGTTAAAGGGGTGGGGGGGTCAGCCTGTCAGTTCTCAGACCATACACCGCACACAGCATCAAATTGGTCTGCATGGCGTCCGAGAAGTAAGCCTCTTCTTAAGATGATGCACAAGAAAGCCTGCAAACAGTTTGCTGAAGACAAGCAGACTAAGGACATGGATTACTAGAACCATGTCCTGTGGACTGATGAGACTGAGGAGACCAAGATGGTGTCAATCGTGTATGGCAGCAACCAGGTGAGGAGTACAAAGACAAGTGTGTCCTGCCTACAGTCAAACATAGTGTTGGGAGTGTCATGGTTTGGGGTTGCATGAGTGCTGCCGGCTGTGGGGAGCTACAGTTCATTGAAGGAACCATGAATGCCAACATGTACTGTGACATATTGAAGCAGATCATGATCCCCTCACTTCGGAAACTGGTCCGCAGGGCAGTATTCCAAACACACCTCCAAGACAACCACTGTCTTGCTAAAGAAACGGAGGGTAAAGGTGCTGGACTGGCCAAGCATGTCTCCAGTCCTAAAACCCATTGAGCATCTGTGAGGCATCCTCAAACGGAAGGTGGAGGAGCGCAAGGTCTCTAACATCCACCAGCTCCGTGATGTCGTCATGGAGGCATGGAGGTGTGGAAGAGGATTCCAGTGGCAACCTGTGAAGCTCTAGTAAACTCCATGCCCAAGAGAGTTAAGGCAGTTCTGGAAAATAATGGTGGCCACACAAAATATTAACACTTTGGGAACAATTTGGCCATTTTCACTTAGGGTTGTACTCCATTTTGTTGCCAGCAGTTTAGACATTAATGGCTTTGTGTAAGTTATTTTAAGGGCACACCAAATGTACACCTATACAAGCTGTACACTGACTACTTTACATTGTATCAAAGTGTCATATCTTTAGTGTTGTCCCATGAAAACATATAATAAAACATTCACAAAAATGTGAGTGGTGTACTCACTTTTGTGAGATACTGTATCTTTCCAAATATGAAAGCTACCATTGTGGATGATGCCTTCTTCATGCTTGTCCAATATGGCTGCCATATATGTTTCCAAATATAGACGTCAACATTGTGGTTGATGTTATCTGCACACATGTAAGACATGGCTACCATGTAGTGGCCAGAACCTTTTCCTACAGTATATCACTGATTATAAGATTGCTACCTCCCTTATCTCAGATATCTAAAGGTACCATAAACTTTGGCTCTGCTGAGCTCAGTATCACACTTGTCCTATCCCCACTTCCTGTGTTTGTCATTTCCTGCCTGTTTATGGTGGTGACATCTTGTCGGTCATCACCTCCCAAATCTATTGTAACAAAAAGTGAGTTGTACGAAAATGTATTGTTTTTACACAAAATTTGGGCAGGCTTAGGACACTTTGCCAATAAAGTCACAGCATATTATGCTTTGTACTGTTCCCAGAGTGACTGAAAAATAATTCAACCCCTTTCCTGTCACCTTCAGGCATTTTCTGCATTTGATAAGGACGACACTGGTACAATAAAGCCTTTTGAATTACATCGGATTCTTGACAGTTTCTGTTTTAAGCTTACGGACAAGCAATTCAAGTACGTCCTGAGTAAACTCGCGCTGAACAAGAATGACACAATAGACTGGAGAAGCTTCCTACATAATTTCTCCAACTTCACTGCCGAGGTATGAACAGCGCCTCACATAGAATTTTTTCTTTCCTTTGTTGTTCTCGCATGAAAAATTCCCGAATAAAACCTATAATTTAACTTGTAACTAGCTATTAATCACCTGACCGATGAAAACGTAAAAAATACAGCGCTGACATGCAAACAATACTACACTCTGAAAAAATAAGGCCTCGTCAGAACCGCTTGCGCTTGTCTGTCTACTGTATAGTTTGATTACCATGAATGGACGGACATTTTTACTAATGAGTGATGATTTTGTCTAGAGCCTGTGGCAAAAATAACAAAAAAATGAAAATGTCTGTCAAGATAAACACAATCATTATTACATGTTATATACAAGCACGGGCTGTTGGATGTGTAAGCGCGTAATGGTCACGGAAAATGCCCAGAATAAGAAATATGAGCCAATAGCTGTCTCTAGACTTCTCATGGAGGCATACCATAGAGGCAGACCATGCTGCTGCATTGGGGCCCCTGGCAAGAGTTGGTCCATCTAATCCTATTTTTTTTTTTTTTATTGAAATGGCTGTATTTAGACATTTTTTTTCTTTTTAGTAATTTGTTTTATTAAAAATGTGGCTTCATTTGGCTCCTGCAGCTTCTATATTTCACAGAATGTAGCAAGCTGCAGTGAAATCTTTCAGAGAACTCACCTGACGGTTCATTCTTAAATCCCTCTCTCTCCTTTCTTGAACAATCGTTCATGCTGATTTATGATCGAACCAAAGTTCAAAAAGTACAAATCAGCTTCAAAGATCATTCAGTAAAGGACAGAGATGGGCTGGAGAAGAAGCTGGGAATAACATACTGTAAATGGTATACTGTATATACAGTACTGTGAGAGTCAAAAGAAGCAAAAGTAAGTTTCTGTAAAAGTAAGTCGTATGACGGGATTTTCCCCCCATGAAGGAGGACTGATATAGGGCATGAGTGTAACTGTTCCCATAGATCCCTAGCATGTGATGGAGGCGGGGAGTCCCCACCAAATAGATACGGCAAATAGTATGTTTGAGGCGAGGGGAATGGCGCTATTGCGGGATGGTTCCGAATCCCGTGCCAGGATAATAAGAGGCCCCTAGACAGAGCGTTGACGTTACCAGCTGAAGAATGAAGCCTAGTTTTAGACCACATTAAAGGCATAAGTGATCAGTCTAGTCCATCTCTCTCCAATAAGGCAGACAAGGAGTTGCTCGTATACTTGTTAATGTCTAACCAATGTTGTAGTTGTATAGCTATGTAATATGATTTTATATCTGGTAGGCCAATCCCTCCTCTCTGCTTTGGTAAAAGAAAGAAGCTTATAGCTTAGTCTGGGATGGGAGTTTTTCCAAAGAAATTTGGAAAATAACCTTCTGACTTAAAAAAAAAAAAAAAAAAAGGAAGCTGGGAGATGTATGGGGCAACTTGCATCAGGTATAGGGATTTAGGTAGTATGTAAGTAGTAAGATAGTGTTTTCTCCCTATCCATGAGAGAAAAGGTATTCTATCTCTAGATAATTGTATGTGTATTTGTTTAAGCAAGGGGCGATAATTCAGCCAAGCAAAGGGAGTAGAAGCTTTCAGCCTCTCCATTTCCCCTGTTTCTAGAGTAATATTAAAAACTTATATATTACATATATAACGGTGTTATTCAGATATGGTGTATTTAGTCCCTGTATGGTGATATTATTTTGTTGCTGTATGGTTGTATTTACTTACACTTTATGTGACATTGGTATATAGGCAATTTACAGTATACATTTTCTACAGTGTCTGATGGTACCAGGAATTGTATAATATTGTTACTTAGCCAGTGTAAGGCACAGTTATGTGGGTGCTATCCTGTATGATGGCGACATGTAGTGATTATATGGTACACTGTATGACGGTACACCTTAGGGGGGTACACCAACAGAAGTTTCTACACAGGACGCCATCCAGCCTACTGTTGGCCCTGGGTGCAATTCATCTTTTCACATGGCATATGGACATGACAGAAAAAGATGTAATTGGTGGGCCATTAATCATAGGCGCACTGATTCTCCCAACTTGTAGCGAGCACCTGGGACCAGGGCACATGCCCTGGGTCTTCCAACACAAGGGATCTTTTCGTTAAGTTGGCATCCTCACCCATGGTACCCCAGGTTTCTTTAGAGTCTACAAACACCATTGCTCCCAAAATAGGGACAATGGCTCACCATAGAGTGCCTAAACATGTTCTCTCAACTAGTGGATAACACCTGGGACAGAGACGAAGATCCTAGGTCCTCTTGCAGCAGCAATTTCTACAGTAATGTGTGTTCCTCCCCTTGGCTAGTGCTTCCTGGTTCCCCAGGTATCTTTCAAGTCTACCAGCAACTCTGCTGCCCACAATTGGGCACTTTGGCTCCATAGATTGCCTAAATCAGTTTGTTGTGTGAAAGATTTTCATTGATGGAACAAACTACCTTTTATTTAATCATTAACTGCGGTCCCCGCACAAGGAACTTCAATTATTTTACATGATATTTGACTTAATTACATGTGGTAGCAAAGTATTGTGCTACAATGTTCACATGACTGTAGTTAAAATCTACAATATTTTACCACTTCTCAGTCTGAATGATTTGTAAGTGTAAAATCTATTAAAACACCCATCTTTCATTTTTATATGGTCACAGCCTGTTTCCACATGGGTGGAGAGAGTGGAGAGGGCCACTAGGCCAAGAACAGGTCAAGAGCTGACAATGAAGGACATTGTCAGACATATACAGGAGGTAATCGAGGCACGCTTTTACTCCATTACAAAGGACCTCTTCAACATAGATTATGCTGGCATCAATGTCATCTCAAAGGAAGACTTTCAAGAGTTTTTTCATAAAAATTTCATGTTGTTAACAGAAGAACAGGTAAGAAGAACTTTTTTTTTTATAAAAGGACAGTATACATTCGCTGTCCCATCTAATTGTTTTCAACTAGAATTCATATTAATTCTAGTTTATATCTTTTATAAGCTCCAGTGGCCATTGTTATATTTGGTTTTATGAAGTTATCTATGCTGTAATATCCATGTTTTTCATCTTGTAACTATTCCTTTTCTGTGAGCTCACATCCTGTGTCCTTCAGTTTTTTTTTCCTATTTGTCAATTATGCCTCACAGACCTGGAGAGAGGATTTTTCTTTGACCTCTCTCATCTTTTCTCAAGGTACAGTCAATAAATTACCTAAAGGCATATCCATTACATCTCCCTCACTGGAATTCTATATGCAACTGGTGTCACTAGGGGAATGAATATACAGAGTTCACTATCTTCCATTGCTTGTACAAGAGATTACCGCTCACACTCATCAGAGACTTCTCTCACATACATCGTGGCAGAAAAACACACCATAATTTTGGGACAGCAGCAACTGTTTTTTAACTAGAAGCTGGCTCAGTGATCAGCTAATTGCCACGAGTCTAGCTTCTTTGAATCCAGTGATAATTAATGATTGCCAGGGAAAACCATGGAAATTGCCAGTACAATAGAAATGTAGTCATGGAAGGCCAGCCATTCATGCCATTTATTCTTACAAAGTGGCGTATGTTGTAAATGGGCATTTTTAAAAACATTTCTTCCATCATTACTTCCTTGTCTACTTATTTACCTTCTAAATCTTTTTATCAGATAGCTCTCCTCTACTGCTTATTTCACAGTTATAAATATACATAGAACACTTTTGGTCTTTTAGCTTTAAAATGTTTATTTCTGTCCACAGTTTGACATTCTTTGGAACATGTTGCCTCTGAATCCATATGGTAATCTCAAATACCATGATTTCTTGAAGATGTTTAGCAGTGAAGTGCCGACCACTCCATTACCATTGTCACGTAATGCAGAACCAAACTATAAGCTAGAGTCTTCAGTCACACAAGGTCGGACATCAATGACCAGGCGACCTAAAACTGCACCATCCACCTTAAATAAACCATCTGTAAGTTCTGCTTTTTTATCATATAGTTACTTAATAAAAAAGAAACATTCACATTATTTTCCCATTTAAACAGGGCAGTAAAATGAGTCACATGGTGGTGACTAGGGATAGAATAAGATTCTGTTAACATCACATTTTGAACTACAATTATCGAAATTACTACTACGTAATGTAACCATGGTGTTTCTTTAGCAAACACCAAATGGTATGTATCCCTACCGATTTTTTTGACCAGAATACCATAGTAGACTACTATACACTCACCTAAAGAATTATTAAGAACACCTGTTCTATTTCTCATTACTGCAATTATCTAGTCAACCAATCACATGGCAGTTGCTTCAATGCATTTAGGGGTGTGGTCCTGGTCAAGACAATTTCCTGAACTCCAAACTAAATGTCAGAATGGGAAAGAAAGGTGATTTAAGCAATTTTGAGCGTGGCATGGTTGTTGGTGCCAGACGGGCCGGTCTGAGTATTTCACAATCTGCTCAGTTACTGGGATTTTCACGCACAACCATTTCTAGGGTTTACAAAGAATGGTGGGAAAAGGGAAAAACATCCAGTATGCGGCAGTCCTGTGGGCGAAAATGCCTTGTGGATGCTAGAGGTCAGAGGAGAATGGGCCGACTGATTCAAGCTGATAGAAGAGCAACGTTGACTGAAATAACCACTCGTTACAACAAAGGTATGCAGCAAAGCATTTGTGAAGCCACAACACGCACAACCTTGAGGCGGATGGGCTACAACAGCAGAAGACCACACCGGGTACCACTCATCTCCACTACAAATAGGAAAAAGAGGCTACAATTTGCACGAGCTCCCCAAAATTGGACTGTTGAAGACTGGAAAAATGTTGCCTGGTCTGATGAGTCTCGATTTCTGTTGAGACATTCAAATGGTAGAGTCTGAATTTGGCGTAAACAGAATGAGAACATGTACCCATCATGCCTTGTTACCACTGTGCAGGCTGGTGGTGGTGGTTTGATGGTGTGGGGGATGTTTTCTGGGCACACTTTAGGCCCCTTAGTGCCAATTGGGCATCGTTTAAATGCCACGGGCTACCTGAGCATTGTTTCTGACCATGTCCATCCCTTCATGACCACCATGTACCCATCCTCTGATGGCTACTTCCAGCAGGATAATGCACCATGTCACAAAGCTCGAATCATTTCAAATTGGTTTTTTGAACATGACAATGAGTTCACAGTACTAAAATGGCCCCCACAGTCACCAGATCTCAACCCAATAGAGCATCTTTGGGATGTGGTGGAACGGGAGCTTCGTGCCCTGGATGTGCATCCCTCAAATCTCCATCAACTGCAAGATGCTATCCTATCAATATGGGCCAACATTTCTAAAGAATGCTATCAGCACCTTATTGAATCAAAGCCACGTAGAATTAAGGCAGTTCTGAAGGCAAAAGGGGGTCCAACACCGTATTAGTATGGTGTTCCTAATAATTCTTTAGGTGAGTGTATACCGAGAGATATAGTAAAGAAAAAGTGCCACAATGAAATATTGTATTCTTCATACATTTCTGGACACTTGGTCATTCACATCTCACATTAGCTCATGGATTAAGAACTAAACATTATACCAATTTTCTTAGGATGGATCTATTAAAGGGGTTCTCCTGGAATGATTTAAAATGGCCACCGGTAACCTGTCCTAGAATGTGAGTAGGACTGGTTGCAACCACTTGCAGAGCTGTCTAGGGGGTAAGGAAGCGACACCTCATCACCAGGGGCGGACTGGGAACTTAAAGTGGCCCTGGAAAAAATACTGAAAGTAGCCCCTGTTTTGTAGTCGCGTCCAAATTGATGGATGGCAGGGCCAGCAATACCATATTGTGTCACATTATACCATCCCAACAGAGTCAAGTACCACAGTCCATCACAAAATACTGCCACCAGCAGCACAAAATACATCCCTAAAAACTTCTACTGGCTGGCCATGAGAAGGGTGCAGGTGGCCCCTTGGGCATCGGCTCACAGGGAAATTTCCCTGTAAGGTATATGGCTAATCTGCCCCTGTTCGCCACACACTACAGTGCTCTACAATAAATGGTAGCCATGATGAGAATACGATCCTTTCTAGAATATCCTATCATGGCTGAGCAGCCTGACAGAAAATCTCAGAACCCCTTTATTGACCTTCTCAGGGACAATATACCGTAGCCTACCAGAGAATTAGAGAGAATTAAAGGAAGCTGTTAAATTTACTATTTTGCAATGCATTCATTAAATATTGAGTTCTTGAAAAATTTTGCCACCACAAATGTGGCAAATTTTCACCTCATTTAATCAGCCCACAGCCTCATTTAATTGGCCCCCAGCCTCATTTAATCAGCCCACAGCCTCATTTAATTGGCCCCCAGCCTCATTTAATCAGCCCTCATGCCATAAGTCAGCCCCCAGCCTTTTAATCAGCCCCATGCCTCAGATCATTATCTTTCTTCTTCTTCCTGCCATCGGCTGTGCTGTGACCCATCGCACACAGCGTGAAGTCACAGAGCGTCGTCACACTGTGCGCAGGCACAGCACAGCCATCCGAGGACCAGGAAGCGGTGAGTACAGCGCCTTCACCGCTTCCTGGTCCTCTGGCACTAATGAGCGCTTTCATAATGGGGAGAAAAATATGGTATATATTTGATATATTAAACCTAAAAGTGTTAATATTAATAATCATTGTACATGTTAATGTTTGTCCATCATTGATCTCTTCTCATACATAGAAGCAGACCATACTCACATTACAGGGGGATCCCACATCCTCTTCACAGGCTGTCAAAGATGCATTAGACAGTCTTTTTAGTTAAATTGGTCCTATTCCGAACCTCATCATGCTGCTAAGGCCCTCAACTGTATCAGCTGTCATGTATTGGAGAACCTGAGTGAGAACAACTGTTTATCTGCAGCTCCACCAATGAAGCATTACACTGGTGCAATCCACACGTGAAACCTAATTTCTCAGCTCATAAGCCCCTCATAGAGTTTTCTAAACCAGAAAACTCCTCTAATGTCTGCTGGACTATGCTTTATACACAAGCTAGTTCTGCCAAAAACCAGACTGTCATTTAGAAGAACACTTGCTTATTTTCGCAAACCTTAACTGACCAGCACACCCAAAACAAGAAAAAAACCGGGAGAAAATCTAATCTGGTTCATCCTCTCTTCAGCTGATACCTGTTGGGTGGCAGAAGTTATTATCTAACAGTTTGCCGAATGTTGAAATATCAGTTTGTTGTATCTATCTGTGACCTTCTTCAGAATGACTAGGGACTAAGGAGGCCTTATATTTAGACCAGTGTATTACACATAGGGTGGCCAGACGTCCGGTTTTAGGCCATACAGTCCGGTTTTCTGGCTCCCTGTCCTTTGTCCAGGGCCTGGACGGACACAGAGATGTCCACCCTTTCAGTAGCTCACGCTCAGACAGTAGCATTGTGCTGTCTGAGCATGAGCTGCAGCAACTGACTGAGGCTTCTCTCACCCCCAGTCAGTCACTAGAGCCGCAAACATGTCTCCCTGTGGGGGGGAGAAAAGCACCCCGGCTGCCCCCAGATCACCTTCCCCTCAGAAACTTCTTACCTCTCCTTCCCCCCGTTTTTTTTCCCGGCCGGCGATGGGGTCGTGGCTTCATGGAGGTGGGGGCATTGCTTCACGGCGGCAGGCATGGTTTATCGGTTTGGGGGCGTGGCCGGTGAGGTCCGGCTTTCTTGGGTGAAGCCAGTGGCTACCCACACCTCTTTTAATCTCTCCCCTGCTGGCCACAATTATAAGGAGTTGCAAGCCGTTTAATAATTGTGGCGCATTTGTGCAGGTCAGTGTACCAAAATGGTAATCTTCGCCAGAAAGGGAACTAGTTTCTGGTATAATCTACCCCAGTTTCCCGGCATAAATTGTAATAAATGTGCCAGGCTGGTTTTGGCTGCACTGCCTACTTCCCACCCTGCTTTGCCCACTTTTTGGAAAAAATTGGCCCCAATTTTTTGGTGTACAGTGGTTGATAAATGTCCCCCCAAGTGCATCTCTTAAAGGGGTTGTCTGGGTTCAGAGCTGAATCTGGACATATCCCCATTTTCACCCAGGCAGCCCCTCTGACTTGAGCATTGGAGCAGTTAATGCTCCGATGCTCTCCTTTCCCTGTGCTAAATCGTGCAGGGCAAAGGCATTTTTTGGAGTTACGGTGACATACCGGGCTCTTCATGGGGCTGCCAGGTGGAGGCTTCCACCCAGCAGTTACCCCAGTGACGTCACCGGCACTGATGGGCGGTCTTTAGCACTGCCGTAGGCTGTAAAACGGCTGGGGCAGCGCTAAAGCCCGCCCATCAGAGCCGATGACGTCACCGAACACACTGCTGGGCGGAAGCCTCCGCCCGGCAGTGTCCTATTGTAAATAAATAAGCCCTTGCCCTGCGCAATCCAGCGCTGGGCAAAGGAGAGAATCGGAGCATGAAATGCTCCAATGCTAACATCACGGGGGCTGCCTGGGTGAAATTATGGGTATGTCTGGGTTCAGCTCTGATTTGATTGATTTATTTTCTTACCTCTTTCTTTTTACAGACTCCTGCACAGAGGCCACACACAGCTGCAACGCTCTCTGGGCCAATGATAAACTGTGAGCAAGTCGAAAACAAGTTGAAAAGTAAAGTCTCTAAATGCTGGCAGGACATTCATAGAGCATGTAGAGAAAAAGACCTGGAAAAGAAGGGTCACATCTCATCCACTGACTTCTCAGGTGGAGTTAATATAACATAGTGCTTCAGTGCAGTAACTTTTTCTGTAGATATGTACAGCCATTATGGAGCAGCTCCTACACTTCTGTGCAGATGGTGGAGGCATCAGTAGAAGGTTTAGGTTATGTAGTACTGTTTACTGTCTACCCTTTAGTGCAACTTCTGGTATTCAAGGACTAAATTGCTAAAGTTGATTGAATTAAGTATCAAGTTTTACTAACAGTTATATCCATCTATGGAGGGATCTGCTAGTAGGTGGGTTTGATCAAAATAACCTCTTAAATGTGTCCTGGTGTCTATTCATTGGGTTTCTGGTTGCAACGGAATTAACTCTTAAAGGAGCTGTTTGGTTTCATATACTGTATTTATGACCTATCCTCAATTATATGGGTCAATTATTGGGAACAAGCATTTCTATTAACACTTGTTCCCAAGAATTGGCCCAAAAATCGTGCAGTGTAATAGGGGCTTAAGTGGCGACATTTCCTTCCCTGCCATCCTACCTCCTCTTCAGAAATGAGATCTTTCCTTTACTTCAGAGGATGGTGTTCATTGGTTATTAGCACTTATTACCAATATTATCATTGACACTTTTTTGTTGTTGCACTTTTCCACTATAATTTAGGCATCCAAAGGAGCCCCAGTTACAGGGGGAAACAGCCCCTTGTGGGAGCTTTGTACATAGGCAGAGATGATCGGGGTCTGCTAAGACCCTGCAGCTCTGTTCTGTCCCTGAGACACCTGGCAATCACACAAGCAAACGATCACCTGTGTATGTGTCCAGTAGGACAGGGCCCCCAAACCACATGTGACCCATGGGCTGTGTACTCCTGCTTTACACAAAGGGGTTGTGCAGGATTAGGAAAAACTTGTCTGCTTTCTTACAAAAACAGCTCACACAGGTATTATGTGGTCTTATATCTTAAACCCATTCACTTCAATGAAATTCAGCTGCAACACCAGGCACAGCCTGTGGACAGGTGTAGTGCTATATTTTGAAGAAAACAGCCATGTTGTTCCAATCCTGCACAACCCTTTTAATAAACTTGTAGCAGGTGACTGCCATATTATTGTCTTTGTCTGTGTAGTTGGGTATGCTATTGATATTTTACGCTGATAATATTATATATTTAAGGGGAAACTGTAACCAGGTTTTCATTCTTTTTTGGTTATATATCAGGACCTTAGAGGATATTAGCATTGTGGCAAAAGGATTGGGCTGTGACAACCTCTCCTTATATTTATTGAAAGCTGAGTGACTGTCTCCATGAACAATCAGAGTAGCTGTTACTGTGTCCTTGGTAGCTAATTTCAGAAATCAGTCTGTGAGTCTGTAGGTAAGGGAATATGTGCCATGAAGGCAGCCAAATGATGGGGAGGGGAATCAGTCATTGAGCCCTTGGATGTAGTCCTGAAAATACGCCTTCCAGACCGTTTCATTCCAGGAAGCATGGCATGGCCCCAGTTGCATTTTGCTGTGGCCTCCTCTGTCTGTGAGTGATGTAAGTGATGATGTACTGTATGTTACCTTATGTTAATAGCTTTGCATACCTTTTTGCAGCTGTTCTGCGGCAGTTTAACATGGATATTTCTGAGGAGGAACTTGAGAATTTAACACTGAAATATGATTTAAGAAACAATGGGAAAGTCTCCTATTCAGATTTCCTGCGAAATGTGACACTTGGAACGACACCTCAAAAAAATGCACTCCTACAGAGGATGAAATTGCAGAAGCCACGCATACCGGTATGTAGTAAAGACACCATATCTGCTCGCTACACAGAATTAGATTCCCTTACCAACTTCTTACCTCTCCTTCCCCCCGTTTTTTTCCCGGCCGGCGATGGGGTCGTGGCTTCATGGAGGTGGGGGAATTTCCTATAGAAACATAGAATGTGTCGGCAGATAAGAACCATTTGGCCCATCTAGTCTGCCCAATATACTGAATACTATGGATAGCCCCCGGCCCTATCTTATATGAAGGATAGCCTTATGCCTATCCCATGCATGCTTAAACTCCTTCACTGTATTTGCAGCTACCACTTCTGCAGGAAGGCTATTCCATGCATCCACTACTCTCTCAGTAAAGTAATACTTCCTGATATTACTTTTAAACCTTTGCCCCTCTAATTTAAATTTAATAGAAGCAGTATATGTATCAGACACCTCATTGTTGTCCATTCTTTGTTAGGTCAGTTTCCATCATATTTTATCGAGATTCAAACACTGCATTTACAGTGTTTTTTACTGCATTTTTTAATTCAAAAACACTGAGAACAGAAATCTACAACGCACAACATTTTCTCATTGACTTTTCTACCAGTGTTAAAAGGGGTAGTCTGGCTAATGTTTTTTTGTTTTTTTTAACGGTCACAAAGGCATAACAGAATAAAAAACATTTTAGTACGCAAAAACTTTTATCAGCTCACCTGCAGCTAGCAAGAGACGTGCACGGAGCTCAGGGACCAGAAAACTTACAATAGGAAAAAGTTTTATTCGGTATACATTAAAAGTACAGGAACACGAGCCATAACAGGTTCACGCGTTTCCACATCAAGTCTTATTCATAATCTGTTATGGTTATGACTAAGACTTGATGTGGAAACGCATCAACCTGTTATGGCTTGTGTTCCTGTACTTTTAATGTATACCGAATAAGGGTCCATTCACACGTCCATAGAATTTGTCCGCACCTGTTCCGCAATTATCCAAAACCGGTGCAGACCCATTCATTCTCTGTGGGGCAGGAATGGATGCGGACAGCACACAGTGTGCTGTCCGCATCCGCATTTCCGGAGCGCGCCGCCGATCATCCGGTCCGCGGCTCCGGAAAGAAATAGAACATGTCCTATTCTTGTCCGCAATTGCGGACAAGAATAGGCAGTTTTATGGGGGTGCCGGCCGGTTGTATTGCGGATCGTGTGAATGGACCCTAAAACTTGGATTTTAACAGCGGACAACCTTGCTGGAGGATTTCTTTTTTTCCTAGAATAAAAAACATGATACACACCTCACAAAAATGTCCCCTCCCCCTTGCCCACCTTTGCACCCATTCCACCAGTTACTGGATCCCAGCTAGTCTCTGTATCTTGGTCCCTCTCAACGTTCAGGGAATTCCAACTCAATCAATCACAGGCTGAGGAAGTTCAGTGATTGACTGAGCGAGCATTTGTCAAGAGAGACCAAGAAGCAGAGACCAATGAAGACTCTGTAATCATTGGAACTGGAGCCATTGGGCATTGGTGAGGTAAGTATCTCTCTTTTTTGTTTTGATATGCCATTCTGACCCCTTTAAGAAAATAATTCTCCGCCAGACAACCCCTTTAAAAACTGCAAACAGAGGGTTTTTAGAAGAAGACCTGTTCTCTAAATCATGTTTTAGTATATTTTTGGTATATGATCATCTTTGATTTATTGTCATCACAAAAACTTAAAATAGCCCTTCTCTGCAACAACCCTGCCCTTTTTTTCCCTTGAAAAACATGCAGGAATGACAGCAGCACTGAGAATAATTTTACAAAATGTTTCTTGGGAACTCAGAACTGGAGCTATATGAGGAAAAAGTGGTATTCATGGAGACAGTGATTTTTCTGGATTTTCTGTTAGTCATCCCATTGATGGACACTGCAGTCAGACGGTCCCGGACAGACATATGTGTTATTGTTATGAATTAATTGTAAATAGATACCCATACATCTGGATAACATATACTTTCAATTTATTAGTGTCCATTAAAGCCTTTTCTCTTTCTTGTAATATTATCTAACAATAAAAAAAAAACAGAAAAAAGCAGAGATCGCACATCCTCATGCTTTTTCTCTTTTTTGGAATTTTTAAACATCCAGACCTTTGAAACCTTCTTGAAGGGACCTTCAATTTGTATACCGTATATGATGTAGAACTTTGCTATACTTGTTAAGACTCATCGTATATTTTATCAAACTTTAGGTCAGCACTGGATTATACGGACCACATTTTTTAGATGCCATGCTCAGAATCCAGCCGAAGATCCTTAACAACTGGAGAGCAGTGAGAAGAACTTTCCAGACTTACGATGAGACACGAAGTGGTTATATCAACATTCAGGATTTTAAACAGGTATTATACAAATGTTCATTAGGTTCCCTTGAAAAGACCATCAAGCTTAGCCAAAGTGTTGTATTTTTCAGACTATAATATGCACTTTTCCCCCCCATAGTCTGAATGCTAATGACTGCTTCCACTATGGAAGCTGTCATTAATGGGGGCTGTGGGGTGTGATTTGAGGCTAATAGGGTCTGATTGGGGGTCTAATCTGAGGCTGATAGGGTCTGATTGGGGGTCTTATCTGAGGCTGATGGGGGCTGGGGGATCCGATCTGAGGCAGATTGGGGCTGCTGAGTCTGATGGGTGGCTGATCTGAGGCTAATAGAGGCTGGGACTTCTGATGGGAGGCTGATTTGAGGCTGGGGGGGTCTAATCTGACGCGGATGGAGGTTGAAGGGTCTGATCATGTACATTATTGATCTTTGGAACAGATCCACAGCTTATCAGACAGATGGCTGGAGTATCAGTTTTCTTATTTTTTTGTAATTTTTGGATCCCTTTGTTTGATCGGACAATAGAAAAAGAAACGCAGTTAAGCGAGAGAATGTGGGGATTTGCCATCATTTCAAATCCAAAAGAAAGAAATAGGATATATCAAAGCAATATAAAACAGATTTACTTGTGGTATAGTGCTAACAGTAGTTATCCAAAAAGTATATGGAGCATGAACCACTGGTTTATATGAAGCCTTCCCTTGGCTGTCTACACCAGTGGTCCTCAATCTTCTGTAGGCCATGAGACACTTGCAAATATGGCAGATGGTGTCGAACCCCACTGAATAGAGAAAGTGAAGTTTTCTCTTTCATATATGGCCTAGCGATATGGCTTGTGCCCTGAAGTTAAAGGGGTTCTCCGGCAACTAAAGGGGATGTTCAGCCATATATATTGATGACCTATTCTCAGGAGCCCTTGCGAGCTCCGCTTCCTGTTCATTTTGCTGCACTTCGTCTCGGAAGTGCAGTGTAATGCAAGTACTTGCTCCATTCAAGTGAATGGAGCGAGTACATGTAATTACATTATTCCACCGCTTCACAGGAAATGAAGCGCAGTGTAAAGATGGGGAAGCAGCGCTTGTATGGAGCGCCACCTCCTTGTCAAACAGTTGATTGGCGGGGGTGCCGGGTGACCTAAGAAAATAACATTACTGAAAATACTTAATATTACTTTATTATAAATATATAATGATGGCTTGTTTTGTTTCAGGACCAATCATTTGGCGAGAAATAAAATGTCCGCCATCCTATTAGTACATATAAAACCTGTCATAATCACACAGGATGACAAGTTACTTCAGAACACTGAGCTAAAAAGCTGCCTCAGCCTCTTCTCTGCCTGTCAGGGATTATGATCCTGAATAAAGCTGATAAGATCTTTAGCTGGATCTCTGTAGAAATGAAGCTCATGAGGAGACATGAAGTACAGAGAGGATGGTGGGGTGTGTAACTAATTAGCAGCAGCACTTGTATGCAGTCTCCATTACCACAGCGCCATATTACCATGGACTGTCCAGTCTGTTCTCTCTGTTCTTCATGTCTCCTCATGAACTCCATTCCTACGGAGATCCAGCTGAAGATCTTATCATCTGTGTTCAGGATCATAATCCCTGACAAGTAGGAGAGGAGGATGAGGCAGCTCTCTAGCTCAGTGTTCTGAAGTGTTCTGACTGTTCTGACTAGTGGTACCAGTGTCCCTGGTACCACTAGTACACAGTAATTTCTATTGCTGTCAATAGCAGGAGAGCCTACATGTGAGGGGAGTAAGAGCCAAATGTCTCTAAAACACTATAAAGCGTTATACTATAATACTACTGTAATAGAATACTACGGTATGTTCTATAACTAGAGGAATACTATACTGTGCTATATACTATATTACTATTAGAATATTATACTGTACTATATTACTACTAGTATAATATAGTACTACTAGAATATTGTGCTGCAGTATATTGTACTACTAGAATACTATACTGTACTATACTATAGTACTGTTAAAAGAACACTGTGCTCTATTACACTATAATACTAATAGAATACTATACTGGACTATAGTGCTACTAGAAAACTGCCCCTTGTAGTCAAAAATTGATCTGAATACTTAAGATTACTGTATGCTCATATCTGCAATGAAGATGCCGTCAAATTTAATGGAAAAAAATACTAGTTGGTACAATTTGACACTCCACATCATAAGTTAACGGGTTCCATAGAGTGATGGAGGTGTCCATTGTGTGACGTATCTAGCACCTTGTTGTGTTTAAAATAGAAACCCTGATACAGATGTCAACAGAACCTAACTTAAAGTGTATCTAAACATCCAACAAAATTTTTTTTTTTTTAAAGTGTTCGGGCCTGTGACGTTCAGGCCTTCTGAAGCACTATTCACTACAGCGCATAGATAATCAGTACACCACAGCTATAGCTGCGGTATATGGATTCCGATGTGTAAAATATGTGCTGCATTGAGCGATGTCCTGGCAGGAGCACACGTTGCTGCTTCTGCCTGTGCCCTCTGCCATTGAGGGATACTAATGTTCTATGCAGAGGTTTTTACAGAGCACAGCGAGGATAGGCAAGAGCAGCGATGTGCTGTCTGTCTTCGCTGCACTCTCCGCTGAAAACTCTGCATAGAACGTTGGTGTATGGTATCCTGCACTGTTGCTCTATGGCAGAGCTTTCAGCGGAGAGTATGGGCAGAAGCAGCGAGGTGTGCTCCTGCCAGCACACAGCAGAGCACTTTGTACCAATCAGAATCCGTATACCTCATACATGGCTGCAGGGTACTGATACTCTATGCGCTGTTGCAATACCCCAGAACAGAGTAAGTGCAAATGAGTTTGTTGTTATGATAATTGGTTCTGCATGGACAGGTCAGGTTTAACTATCCTGACTCAGCCCCTTTTAGGATGCTAGGAGATGGACTCCTCCCTCCTCCTCCCCTAGTTCAATATGAGAGTGTTGTGTGCTAGCTGTGGAAGAGAGAGTAGGTACACGTGCTCACTCCTTAGAAAACTAGGCCTGAGTCCCAGAGAATCATCATCTCTTAGACATTTACAGCAAGAAATGAAATTTCTCCAGAGAGAGAAAAAGAAAAGCTAGAAGGTCCAGAATCTGCATGGCTGTGCACTGGAGTCAGTTAGCAAGGTATTGTGCTTGTTTAAGGCTACTTTCACACTAGCGTTCGGAGCGGATCCGTCTGATGTTTCATCAGACGGATCCGCTCCGATAATGCAGACGTTTGCATCCGTTCAGAACGGATCCGTCTGCATTATTACTTAGAAAATTTTCTAAGTCAGAAAGTAGCCTGAGCGGATCCGTTCAGACTTTACATTGAAAGTCAATGGGGAACGGATCCGCTTGAAGATTGAGCCATATTGTGTCATTTTCAAGCGGATCCGTCCCCATTGACTTCCATTATAAGTCTGGACGGATCCGCTCGCCTCCTCACGGCCAGGCGGACACTCGAACGCTGCAAGCAGCGTTCAGGTGTCCCCTCACTGAGCGGAGCGGAGGCTGAGCGCTGGCAGGCGGATGCATTCTCAGCGGATCCGCCTCCACTGAGAATGCATTGGGGCCAGACGGATGCGTTCGGGGCCGCTCGTGAGCCCCTTCAAACGGAGCGCACGAGCGGACACCCGAACGCTAGTGTGAAAGTAGCCTAAGGCTGATAGAGACTTGCTGCAGTGAAAGGGAACATTGCCAATACACCCTTCCACACTTTGACTGGTGCTGGCCAGCCGTATCTTAATCTTGTACCCTTCAGCCTGGGAATTACAGACAAGTTGCCAGCCTTGGATTCAGGAGAGAGAGAGAGACTTTGGAAAGATAGAGGGAAGGGGTACCACAACCCCCATCACTGATGCTATCCTCAGGATAGGTCATCAATATCAGATCGGCAGGGGTCTGACACCCGGCATCCCCGCCATTCAGCTGTATGAGGAGACGGCGAGCTTTCTGTTCACTGCTGCTGTCTATTGCAAAGCAGCAGTGAGCAGGAAGAGAGACGGGAGATGGCACGTGCGCACTGTCTCCTCATACAGCTGATCGGTGGTGGTGTCGGGTGTCAGACCCCCGCCAATCTGATATTGATGACTTATCCTGGACAACCCCTATAATACAGTTGGATGTACTACAAATCCCATTCTTCACTTTAGTAAAGAGAGACTTACCTTTTTTTGCCCTATAAGACGCCCCCCCCCCCCCCAAGTGCATCTTATGGGCCGAATACTAATGAGCTCTTCCATTTTGGAAGTGCTCATTAGTACAGGAGGAGCGAGGGGCGGTGAATGCAGCTCTCCCTGTGTGGGCTCGGTACTCACCACTTCCTGGTCTACTCCTGCAGGGCTCCGCAAACTGTGGAGTGACCTGCACACAGCATGAGGACGCTAGCGCGCTCTGTGCCCTCACACTGTGTGACGTCAGGTCACAGCACAGTGCAGCAGGAAGATCAGGAAAAGAGCTGGATCTTAAGAGCACTAGCGGCATCTGGAGCAGGAGAGGTAAGTTGATTTAGTTTTTTTTGTCTGATTGGGAGTCATATTCACCTTGGGTGTCTGATCTAAGGTCTGAATGGGGGTCTTTTTCACAGTGGGAGTCTAATCTGTGGTCTTATTCATATTGGGGATCTGATTTGTGGTCATATTCACATTAGGGGACTGATCTGAAGTCTGAATGGGGGTCTTTTTTACATTAGGGGTCTAAACTGAGGTCTTATTCACATTGAGGGTCTAAACTGAGGTCTTATTCACATTGAGGGTCTAATCTGAGGTCTGATTGGGGGTCTTATTAACATTAGGGGTCTGATCCCTTACAAAACACTTAACACCAAGGGCACCCCAACTACCATCTGACTGAAGCCCCAACATTAGGGTGTGCCCTGTTGGAAGAAAGGGTGCACTCTGCTGTCACTGCCTGGCCCAAGGATGGTATCAGTGTGAGGTCTACCACTGTGCTTTGTGTGAATAGCTGTCATTTCCAGAGCCACTACAACTTCCATCCTCCTCTCCTCCAGGGCTTGCGGCAATGCAGTGAATAGCGCTTCAGGAGGCCCGAACTTCAGAGGTCTTTTTTCGTGGTAAAATTAGAAAATCAATAAAAATAAAGTATATTAGAAAAATTACTTTCAGGGTGTTCCTAAATTAGTTTAGGCACAATTAAATTCTATAGCCAACTGGATTTTCATACCTGACTCCATTTAGTACCTGGAGTATGTTTGATTATTGTAATCAATGTTCGTTTTTTTTATTTCAGGTTCTGCGGAAAATTGGCGTCAACCTTTCCGAGGATGAATTCTTCCACATTTTTGGTTACTTCGACAAAGATTTAAAATCCAAAATATCTTACAATGACTTTTTGAGTGAATTCCTGAAATAATTACATGTGATGTGAACATTTCATTGAAAACGTGTGAGTTGATTTTTTTGCTCTGACAAAAAGGGCATAAATGAATTTACAAATCGCCAGAGTTAACGTTGGCCCTAAGCCGTTGCCTGATAAATAACATACTAATAGAAAACAAGCACGGTTTCCAAATTCCATGCTAATGAAAAGTTTTGGCTTTCATCAAACAAATTAGTAAGACAAGAATAACAAGGGCTCTTAAAAAAATAGATTTATTAACTAAAATAAAAAAAATTCCCTAGTAAATGAAGAGGTGTGTAATGGATTTTTTTTTAATTATCAACCACACAGAAGTTATAAATGAAACATATTATTACCTGTGCTTTCATTAAATCTGTTAATTAATGCTTTTTTAGAAGAAAAGATATATTAAATTGCAATGAAGAATATTTTTTGGTGCTTATGCCATTTGCAAAAGCTTTTTATAATTGTAATACTTAATTTAAAAGTATAGATGATATGATATATTTTGACTACATAAATTGTTTTATTTTTTAAAGTTTTTTTCTCCTCATTTCTCCTAATTTTTATGGAATTTAGAAAATGTAAGCATTTTAGAACCAACAAAATGATTAAAAATAACATTTATTTTGCCTCTATTATAAGTCACGATAAGGTCACGAATTAGATAGACCGCCATTTCCTGAATAATAATAATAAAATGAAAAAAAAAACTAGGAATATTATTTGCTTTTGTGAAACTAATCTACGATGGGCCTTTGTCCCTACAGTTCTGCCTTATAATAATGGAGCATATTTTCAGGAACAATGTTTCATTACAATATAACAGGATCCAAATAAGCCGTGCATCACTCTGTACGGCTGCTTCATATTTGTCTGGAATCAGAAAAAATTATTTACATGCATGAGAGGAAATAATAGACTCGAAATTGAAGTCATTGAAGCAGGAAATTATCATATGGCTTGTAGCATTATCTTTAACTTGACTTAATACAGGTATCGGCATTCGTGCAATGCAAGAAATTTCTCAAGCTCGTCATTTAAACCGAAGACTGAAATTATTTTTAGTCTTTAACCATTCCCATTGTTTGCTGGGTTTTACGGCAACATTTACTCAGTCCAGTTCATAAAAGTATAAATTTTTATCTGCCACATGTAATACAAAAACAGCTCGACAATATTTATATGTTTAGCTATTATCTGTACAGCGCGCTATTCTGCTTTTAGGGTCTTTTTATGAAATTTTTTAGGGGGCAGAGAAGAATAAAGTTAAATTCCTTTAAAGGATCACTAAGGGCTCCATTGACTGCTAGATCAAGGAGAGAGAAGCCCTCACTTATCACGTTTTTTCTCCTCGCTGCAGGAGATGGGCTCAGTAGAAGTCTATGGCCTCATCACAATTCCGTCCTCTGCAGGGATGGGGGAGAGTGTGATCTGATACTTTGATTGACAGGGCCAGGCAGGGGAAACGTGATCACTCCTGGCACTGTCAATCAAAATGGAGGAGGCGTGGCATACCAGAGCCTCTAGATGTAACGGCAATGCCCCTATTGCTCCTACAAGCTCATTTGCATATATTAAAAAATCATTTTTCTTACCTATGTGGGCACATATGAACATGGGACCAACACAAAATTTCAGCTGCCAAGCACATGTTACAGGTCAGCCAGTATCATAGGTACAAATCTGCTGACAGATGTCCTTTAATGTGGCGTAAGTCATGTGCGCTAGGATTCAAATTTATTTGCAATAGAAAATCTGCCCCATTATTACATAGTAACATAGCCTGAAAAAAGACATCTGTCCATCCAGCTCAGCCTGTTATCATGCAAAGTTGATCCAGAGGAAGGCAAAAATAAAACCACATGAGGTAGAAGTCAATTTCTCTTATTTCAGGGGAATAAATTCCTTCCGGACTCCAATCAGGCAATCAGAATAACTCCCTGGATCAACGACCCCTCTCTGGTAGCCATAGCCTGTAATATTATTACACTCCAGAAATCCATCCAGGTCACTTTTTTTGTGAGTTTTGCACAATATAGTAAAATATATAATAAAAAAGAATAAAGTGGTTTTTCATTCTACGTAAATATAGCTTAACCACATCTGATCAGTTCATTTGAGGTCCCTAAACCACCACCAATGCCACTGGGTTATACTGCCAGGGAAGGGCCTTATAAAGATGCCCCTGCACTGTTGCCTTGTACTCCCTATTCTTGTGCGGAGCAGCAAGGTTTTACTTCCTGGGCATGCACAGCACAGTACTGAAGCCAAGCAGAATACACATCCAAGACTTGGAGGTTATATAGGGATGACAATGAGCATGGTAGGGAGGGTTTGAAGACTAGTAGAGCTCAAATTTTGGACCCTAAGGCAGCATGCCACTCTAATTGCTTCATTTGCATACCTATCTTTACTGCTGGTTTCTTGATTTTAAGCAGGTAGTTCTCTTTAATGTGAGATGACCACAATTACATCCCACGATACTATTGTGTGCCATTGGCCCTAAGAAAGTCTTAGCATTATTAGAACTTACCAGGGTCAAGACCATATCACTGGCAGTTGAAGAATACCTCCCAGGAATAGAAAAATATAACTGCTTTCTTTCCAAAAACAGCACCACAGCTGTCTACAAGTTGTGATCAGGGGCGGACTGAGAACCCTCAGGGCCCCCAGGCAAAATAAATCAAGGGCCCCCTTCCAGGCCCCACCCATGTCCCACCTCCAGCCACGCCCATTTCCCACCTCCAGCCACGCCCCTATCCCGCCTCCAGCCACGCACTACACAAAGAACAAAAGTGCAATAATAATCAGTGCTGAGGGATATTGGCGCAGGGATCAGTTAAGTGAATAAAGGGTCTTTATTTAACAGGGAGGGGGGTACGAGGCAGAGGCAACGATCGTGGGCCATCGAGGGCAGCCTTTCTGGCAGAGCTATCTCAGTGTCCTTTAGAGAGTGTGTTAGAAAGAATCCCCTCCAGGCCCCATTACAATGGAGTCAGTCTAATAGACTTGGATGGGGGTCTTTATAACAGAGGCCATCTCAGTGTCCATTAGAAAGAATCCCCTCCAGCCCCCATTAGAGACTACAATGGAGGGGACTCTTTCTAATGGGCCATCAAGGGCGGCCTTTCTGGCAGAGGACATCTCAGAGAGTGTTTTAGAAAGAGTCCCCCCCAGGTCACATTAGAGACTACAATGGTGTCTAATGGGTCCTGGAGGGGGTCTCTCCAACACTATGGTTCCTATTCACAATATAACAACACAACATAGCTCACTGATACCTAGGCCAAGTTGGCTCCTACCTTAATTACGGTTGGTGGCTGGCAGGCTGTGGCTTGCTGATTGACAGGCTCTGGGCTTGCTGGCTGTGGGCTCGCTGGTTGGCAGGCTGTGGGCTTGCTGGCTGTAGGCCTGTGACTGGCTGGCTCTGAACTGGCCTGAGGCCTGGCTGGCTCTGGGCCTGGCTGGCTCTGACCTGGCCGGCTCTGACCTGGCCTGAGGCCTGGCTGGCTCTGGCTGGCTCTGGGGCTGGCTATAATTAAAAATATAAATAGGCCACTTAGTTTGGATGCTGCTGTGCCTGCCCTTGGTACATTTTTATCATGGCTGCTAGCTAGGCCCCCCTGCCTGCATATATTTAATGGATGCTGCTGTGCCTGCCCATGCCCTTGGTACATTTTCATGGCTGCTAGCTAGGCCACTGCCTGCCTGCATTTAATGGAAGACTTCTCTCATCATTTACAACTTAGAAGATCACCGACAGACTCCAGTCCAGAGTTCAGACATCTGAGACACTGTATGATTCATCATCATCACACCACGTCACCACCTACCCTAACAGCTGTCCTGAGTTGACTCTCCTGTCAAGCTGTCTCCTGCTGCTGGCTGTGTGACCTGCGTTCAGCGTCTTCAATCTGGGGCTCTGGCTGAGGGCGGCTGACAGACAGTCAGTCAGCTCACCTCTAGGTAGGACCTGCAGCTGCACTCCTGTCTCCTGCTTCCCGCCGCCGCGGCACCGCTCGTCACACCCCCGTGACCTGCCCTGAGCCCATGTTGCTGAGGCAGAGGGCAGTGCCAGTGGCGGCCGGGCTACCTATCACAAGCAGCAGGCTGGGGATGGGCGGGACTCTGGAAGCTGCAGGCGCGCCACGCAAGTGAGGTAAAGAAAAAAAAAAAAAAAAAGGTCATTCATTTTTTTCCGCCCTCCGCACACCCCAAAGGCCGGCCGGCGGGTCCCCTTCCCGGCCGGGCCCTCGAACCACGTCCGAAGTGCCCGACCGCTCAGTCCGCCCCTGGTTGTGATATTACAGCTCAGCCCCTTTCACTTCAGTGGAGCTGAGCTGCAGTACCAGACACAACCCATGGACTGGTGTGGAGCCATTTTTTTAATAAAGGACCCATGTTTTTCTAATCCTAGACAACCCCTTTAACACTAGGATAACAGCTATATCAGTTCGACATGCTTTTGTGGGGCTTTTCCTTTATTAATATTGTACTGTGTGGCTCTACACCTCATTTTTTTCACAGTGGCTCTCAACTTGCAAAAGGTTGGTGACCTCAAACATTAGAAAGACACCAAAGATCAAAACGCTATCTCATAGTGACAGGTATATAAGGGAACGAAGTTGCCCTTCTACCCAAACCTAACAGTTTTAACAAATTGATAGAAAACAAAATTGGGAATTTTTAGGAGTTAGGAAAAATGCCCTTGAAGAGCCGGCAGGTACCAGTCTGTATTTCAGCCACTCTCCCAGTTGTGGTTCAGTATATTGATTGAAGTGTAACATATTTACTAGTTATTTTTTGGACTGCAAAGTGATTTTTGCGGCTTTGTGTTTTTTTGCCCGTGTATCCCTACTCCTCCTTCTCGAGAAGCTTTACTGTCTGATAAACCTAATCAACAGTTATTTTAGCAATCCACTTAGCACTCAGCCTAACAAAAACATCCATTTCAAATGTACTTTATCATCAAGCATCTGTTCTAGGCGTCTGATTGTAACAAACAAGTGAAAAGGACATCCTTCTTACTCATCCCTCATTCATTTCTGGCGTCCTCGCTGCGATCGTCTCCGCTTTCTATCTATACAGAAATACATTTTATCCCCAACGTCTTCATCTTAACGTGAGCTGCATATCGATCAGCTTCATGTAGGGATTCTGAAGCCATAATTAAATGAACATTTCATATTCTGTCTGTTTCTGCCTGTGAAAACACAAATCTGATATTAAGCGTCGTCCACGCACACGGTAAAACATCTCTTGCTGGGTTTTGTTGGAAACTGAAGGGAATCGTCCATCACAATATATAGGGAGCATGCTAGATTCATGGGCACTCAGGATATAGTCGGTGACAAACGTTTACTGGTTTCACATCAGAGAGTGGCAATTCAACCCATTGTTAACGCACGGAAGATATTCTATTACTGGGCAATTCAGTTAACCCTTTCAGGATGCAACTAAAGAACATTCCACCCAAAAAACACCGGTAATTACAAGTCACCGACTGCACACTTTCGTGATGTTGCTAAAACGGGCATTCATTAGATCAGTCAATATGGCCGTCATCACATCTCCATATGTTTCTAAAGTCATAAATGGCGAATCTACATAGATATATAAGAATATGAGAATGGATCACTGGTTAATGAAGCAGTCTTGACATCCCAGGCCACCCTTAGATGTGGGACCTGTGCATCAGCTTTCCCTGCTGAATGGGGGAACCAATGGTCCTGATGGCTTGTATGGCAGAGGATGGCTCCATGCAGACTGCTTTTTGGCCTCCATGTTTTGAGTAGAAAAAAAAAGCTCCAGGTCCTTTTGGTCCTCATTTGTTTTTAAAAAAAAAATTTGTAGGACAGCACAGCAGATAAAACGTTCCTATACAACCCCCCCCCCCCCCCCCCCCCCAAAAAAAATATATATAAAAAAAATGCACACATAGATGTATACTTATTTTTATTACTGGTGTCAATGGAATAACATATGCTACTGTATGAAATTACAGCAGCATGCATCATATCTTTCTGTTGGATCTTTCCAACTTACAGCCTTAAACGCAGTATACACAGAGCTTTACGGTATGGATCTGTTATTTTCCTACGTTGCACTGATATATTTCGGCACTCTATTGTGGTTGTTATTGGACAATGTATGGTATGGTTGTACAATATAATTGACAATATTATTTGTGGATTATTCTGTATGGCATCTTGGGGAGGGTGTAATAGAAGACGCAACATGAGGAACCATATATCCTACATAAGTTCCCCTTAAATTTTCACAAAAGCAAACTTAATAAAAATTTTATAATTTTTCTCCTTTATTTTATAGGATAGTCTTGAAGGGGTTTGTTCGATTTAACTAAAAATATGAGGACTCCCCCCTTCCAATTCCGATGCATCAGGTGCCTGATTTTAACCAAAATTTGAACAGGCTGTAATGGAGACAGGAATCCTTTTATACTGTTACAGATAGAGGGCTCAAAAATAAGAAACACAATTCTATTTGTACAACAGTATTAAAAGTAACCTTATACTGTTTCTTTCCTTGGTTGTCAGAAAGAACCACTGGTCCCACTGGTTGTCACTAGTTTAAACATACCTTCAAATATAAACCACCACATATACTGTGCATACTTCCAGCCTGTAGGTTCTTTGGGACACCAAGTGAGAGATTTTTCAATTAAACAATAATATTATTATTTTTGCCATAAAAAAAATAATAAGGCCCCATGCACATGGCCGTAATTTTGGTCCGCGGATCCATTGGATGTGGATCCATTCATTTCTATGGGAATGCAAAAAATGCAGATTACACTGGGGAACAATTTTGAACATAATTTTTGTTGAGTTAGATTTTTCAGCTGATTTAGACTAAAATAGGCATGCTGATTTCAAAAGTGCAGTTATTTTTCTTCTATTATGTCAGGTTTTTTCTCTACAGCTTAGTCAACTTTTAAACTCGCGTTTGGTGCAAATCCGTCATGGATCTGCACAGACGGATCTGTTCAGATAATACACCCGTCTGCATCCGTTCAGAACGGATCAGTTTGTATTATCTTTAACATAGCCAAGACGGATCCGTCTTGAACACCATTAAAAGTCAATGGAGGACGGATCTGTTTTCTATTGTGCCAGATTGTGTCAGTGAAAACGGATCTGTCCCCCTTTGACTTACATTGTGTGTCAGAACGGATCAGCATTTTGGTGTCCGCCTCCAAAGCGGAATGGAGACAGAACGGAGGCAAACTGATGCATTCTGAGCGGATCCTTATCCATTCAGAATGCATTAAGGGCAAAACTGATCCATTTTGGACCGCTTGTGAGAGCCCTGAACAGATCTCACAAACGGAAGGCCATAACGCCAGTGTGAAAGTAGCCTAATCTTAATGCCGTTACTCTAGCCTGGATCGAGGGGCGCACTAGTGCTCTCCTATTGGCCGACCTTGGTGACCGGCAACAGGTTGGTATTTGTCTACGCTGTTCAGTTAGTCTTTGTGAAGAATATGGAGACATAAAGAGAGCCATTGAATTGTTTCAATATCACAAATACAATTGGATCATCTGTGTCGACCTTAAAATGGTTTCCTTCTTTCTTGGTCAGCAATGCGAATACACAAAGTATCATTGTTTTCTGTGCATGTGGGACAGCCAAGCTAATGAGAAGCATTGGGTGGAGAGGAATTGGCCTCCAAGATCTGACCTCAAACCTGGTGATCCAAGCATTCTGCATGAGACACTTGTTGACAGAAAGGGCATTATATTCCCACTTCTGCACAAGAAACTGGGTCTCATGAAGCAATTCGTTAAAGCTTTACCAACTGAAGGACATAGTTTCAAGTACATTATTTTGGCGTTTCCTAGCCTGTCATTTGAAAAAATAAAGGCCAGTGTGTTTGATGGTCCACAGATTCCGCAGCTCATCCAAGATGAACATTTCAGCCCTCCAAAATAAGGCTTGGTTATCATTCAAAGATCTTATCAAGGACTTTTTTGGAAATACATGAGCATCAAGATGTTCAACCTTAGTGCAGTAAGTGATGAGCAAAGTGAACAATTCCACCAAGATTTAAAGTTCATGGAGGAGACGGTATCAGGCTAGATGGAATGTACATATGATGGCTAACTATTGTTGGAGCATCAGGCGAAATTGTCCACAGATTGAACACTCTAGGAAAAGCAATCAATGGAAATTTTTACCTTAACTGCTACCTAACTTTACTACTTGCACACAATTTGACTTACAGTATACTTTGTATGAAAACATAACTTCAAATAAACATTACATTCAGGTAATTTTTGCATTGTTTTCCATTGTATGTACATTTCGTATGTTTTTTTTTTTGTAAAAAGGGAGGGTATCCTGTAGCTTAAAATGTTGATGTGATAGAGAAAACTGGCATCACTTTTGGATTCAGAAGCCAAAAGCTAGTCAAAAATAAGTGTCAGATGTAACTCAGCAAAAATTGTGTTCCTTATAGAATATGTCCTATACTTGTCCATTTAGCAGACAAGAAAAGCCATTTCTACTACTAGAACTACGTAGGAAAAATGCAACATGCAACAATCTACTACTAGGAAAAATTCAACATGCAACATTCTACTACTAGGAAAAATGCAACATGCACACGGCAGGTATCCGTATTTTGAGGATCCACGTTTGCAGACCGCAAAACACATACAGTCGTGTGCTTGACTCCTAATGGGGAAATTTGTATACTTCCAATATTCTCTTTTGGATGACCAAATTGTTGGCCATATTAAACAAGTGAAAGCTAAAGAGAGGGAGGTGAGTACTAAATAGACGTCTGTCGCTATCTTGCTCTGCTTTACTGGCATGTATAGAAAAAAAATTAAAAACATCCAGCCGTTCTTTGTGGAGTATTCTTGGGAGATGTGTTAAACATGCCTAATTTCCATTTTTAATTTGCATTTTAATTACCTGTCTCAGTCTGAAATGAGAAGGATAACCAGAAGAGAGTTTTCTGAATCTCACTGGCTTGTGAGGACATTTTGACAATGTACAAAACAACTCGATCACTATTTTTACTTTGCAATAATTTTGTTACAGCAAATGTACTAGAAATTCTTTAAAAAAAAAAAAGAATTTTATATAAAAAGGGGGATGTACCTTTATGTAATTTACGGAATGTGCAACAATTTACTTGCCTGCTTGGAATTGCTTGCTTTACAGACATGGTGAGGAAATGATCAGTGGGAAGATCACTGGATGGATGGACAAACGAACAGATAGATATGAGAAGTATAAACAGATGATAGATATACAGATAGATAGATAGATAATTAAAAGTTTATGAGCCCTTCAGGTTTTTTTTCTACATAAATTTGACCTAAAACTACATCAGATTTTACATGTGTCCTAAAAGTATTTAAAGATAACCAAATCAAACAAATGAGCCAAATATTAGACTTGGTCATATTTATTGAGGAAAATGATCCAATACTGCATGTCTGTTAGCGGCAAAGGTATTTGAACCTTTAGGATTAACAGATAATTAGAAGGTGAAATTAGAGTCAAGTGTTTTCAATCAATGGGATGACAATCAGGTGTGAGAGGGCGACCTGTTTTATTTAAACAACAGGGATATATGAAAGTCTGATCTTCACAACATATAGTTGTGGAAGTGTATCATGGCACAAACAAAGGAGATTTCTGAGGGCCTTAGAAGAAGATATGTTGATACTTATCAGGCTGGAAAAGGTTACAAAGCCATCTCTAAAGATTTTGGACTCTACCAATTCACAGACAGACCATTTACAAATGAAAGAAATTCAAGACCATTATTGCCTCCCAGGAATGGTCAACCAACAAAGATCATGCCAAGGGCAAGGCATGGACAAGCCAAAAGGCTATTAGAACAATGTTTTGTGGGCAGATGAGACCAAAATAAAACTTTTTGTTTAAAAGCATTACATTTGGAAAAAGGAAAACACTGCATTCCTCCATAAAAAGCTCACCCCATCTGTGAAACATAGTTGTGGAAGTATAATGGTTTGTGTCTGTTTATGCTGCATCTGGGTCAGGACGGCTTGCCATCATAAATGGAACAATGAATTCTGAATTATACCAACTAATTCTGAAGAAAAAATGTCAGGACATCTGTCCGTGAGTTGAATGTGAAGAGAATACGGGTTCTGCAGCAGGACAATGACCCTAAGCATACAAGTCGTTCTACCAAAAAATGGTTAAAGAAAAATTAAGGTAACTTTTTGGAATGGTCAAAGTCCTCAAGACTGTAATCCAATAGAGGTTCACATACTTTTGTCCCTCACAAACGTGATATTGGATCATTTTCCTCAATAAATATATAACCAAGTCTAATATTTTGACTCATTTGTTTGATTTGCTTATCTTTATTTACTTTAGGAAGTTTATTAATTTATGCAGAAATGTAGAATATTCTGAAGGGTGCGCAAACTTTTAAGCACCACTTTAGATAGATACAGCAATAGCAGAGCATAGGAGACCTACAAAAGTTCACAGCATCATGATTCATCTTCTGCCTGCATGCCCTTGTATCTACTACTTATATTACATTTTCACATTACTTTACCTTTCAAATTTTATTTTTTTCATTGTTGTCAACTTGAAATTATTTACTCTAAAAGCAGTGTACCCTGGGTAATGTGTTCTAAATGCGGTTGTTAGTTTTTTCTTATTCTCACTAGAAGAGGCACTTGTAGACTCTTGTAGACTACCTTGACCACTAAATGTCTGTAAAGTGAGAGTAGATGGATGTAGAATTGTGTTTGTACAATCTATTCTATTCTAACCAACAGCTCTCCTTCACATATTCAGAGAATCGGAGAAACAAGAAACCATAATCCATTTCTTTCTGTCAAGGTAGAATGACAATTGAATGGGCTTTGTTCAAAAATAAGTAATTCACTATAGCTCACAGGTACCCTAGGCTACAAGTATAATCCCAATGTATTGTTCACCCGTAACAAAAGTTCAAGAGACTCTGTTCTAACTCTGAATGCGTTCAAGAGCTATTCTAGGGATGACATAAAACGCTACACATACAGTATAGAAGTTTAAGCATATTCATTATACTTAATTAAAATAAAAATAAAAAAGTTTCTTCTAAGTTCTTTGCCCTCCTACTTCAGGACACTGTATTGCTAAATATCAACTTTTTCCATCTGCTACATCACCCATGAATTACTGGCAATACAGTATATGCCTTGAGGGACACATACGGTCATCAGGCGAATTATCTATTTTTCAAATAGCTATTTCTGATCAATGCCCCATGTAAACATGACGGAATCTCTGCTCTATATGTAGCAGGCATGGCCAACCTGCGGCTCTCCAGCTGTTGTAAAACTACAACTCCCACAATGCCCTGCTGTAAGCTGATAGCTGCTGGCAGTCTGGGCATGATGGGAGTTGTAGTTTTGCAACAGCTGGAGAGCCTCAGGTTGGCCATCCCTGATATGTAGTGTGATTGCACACAACGCAGTACACATAGCTGACCACCATAGGTTTTAAAGCCAAATGGAAAGGCATTGGAGGTGGATTTCGAAAATGAAGACTAGTACAGCGCAGATAATTCGGGAACAGCATTCCTCTATGTAAAACATGCTGTAAATGATAGGTGTCAGCCATATGGAAAAATATGGTTGTGTGAACTTCTTATCATAAGGGAGGTTATAGCCCATAGTACTAAAAATGAGCAAAATGTATATTAAAGGGATTGCCTAGGTTAGAAAACCCATTTTAATATAACCTAATTGAGTTAATAGAAGGGAGTCCTCTGTTTAGATGCTCAGGTTTTGGCCATAGTGTAGACCTGTCCTGTCCAACATTATATAAGCTATGAATTGATTACAATGGGCATTGTGTAATACTTAATTTTTCCTGCAGTTGAGCTGCTGAGAAACTGAATTCTTAAAGACAGGTCTCCCCACAGATTCCAGCTGATCTCAAGGGGTCTCAACAGTGGGACATTTTGTGATCAGCTTATTATCAAGGAACCCTTCTAACAAGTAGGGATAGTCTAAAGTAGAGAATACCATATTTTTTTTCCTGTAAGGCATGCTCCCCCCCTCCCCCCCAAGTGTGTGTGGGAAGAGGGGTGTCAATGCATCTTATGGTTATAGAATAGAAGCACTCATTAGTACAGGATGACAGGGAAGCAGTGAATGCAGCGCTCTGTACTCACCGCTTCCTGGTCCTCGGCCGCTCACTGTGCTGTGACTGCGCACAGCGTGAGGACCTCTTCACACTGTGCGCGTCAGGTCAAAGCACAGTGCACGGCAGGAATAAGAAGAGAGCTGGATCCTAGGAGCAGTAGCGTCATTGTCCAGAGCAGGAGAGGTAAGTCTATTTTTATTTTTTTGCTCTGAGCATGGGGAGGGTCTGATCTGTGGTCTGGGGGTCAGTCACATTGGGGGTCTGATTTAAGGTCTGAATGGGGGGGTCTTATTCATATTGTGGCTCTTATCTGAGGTCTGGGGGGGTCATTCAAATTGGGAGTCTGATCTGAGGTCTGATTGGGGGTCTGATCTGAGGTCTTATTGTGGTCTTATTAACATTGGGGGTCTGATCAGAGGTCTGATTGGAGGTTTTATTAACATTGGAGTCTAATCTGAGGTCTGATTGAGGGTCTTCTTAACATTAAGGGTCTGATTGGGCCTCTGAGCTGAGGTCTAATTAACATTGGGGGTCTGATTTGTGATCTGATCTGAGGTCTAATGAAAAAAAAATATTTTCTTATTCTCCTCCTCTAAAACCTAGGTGCATCTTATGGGCAGGTGTGTCTTTTATGGGTGAAAAATATGTTATGTCCTCAAGACAGTCCTCTGTTTCCCTCTGTTAGGTTTTAGAGTTTAGCTATCATTTCAGTTATTAATTTAATATAGTGTAGGGAAAGGGATGTTAAACATTTTTGTAATATACTTTATTAAGTTAAGGGCTCTTTCACACCTGCGTTATTGTCTTCCGGCATAGAGTTCCGTCGTCGGGGCTCTATGCCGGAAGAATCCTGATCAGGATTATCCTAATGCATTCTGAATGGAGAGAAATCCATTCAGGATGCATCAGGATGTCTTCAGTTCCGGTACGGAACGTTTGTTGGCCGGAGAAAATACCGCAGCATGCTGCGCTTTTTGCTCCGGCCAAAAATCCGGAACACTTGCCGCAAGGCCGGATCCGGAATTAATGCCCATTGGAAGGCATTGATCCGGATCCGGCCTTAAGCTAAACGTCGTTTCGGCGCATTGCCGGAGCCGACATTTAGCTTTTTCAGAGTGGTTACCATGGCTGCCGGGACGCTAAAGTCCTGACAGCCATGGTAAGTGTAGCGGGGAGCGGGGGAGCAGTGTACTTACCGTCCGTGCGGCTCCCCGGGCGCTCCAGAGTGACGTCAGGGCGCCCCAAGCTCATGGATCACGTGATCGCATGGATCACGTCATCCATGCGCATGGGGCGCTCTGACGTCATTCTGGAGCGCCCCGGGAGCCGCACGGACTGTAAGTATACCGCTCCTCCGCTCCCCGCTCCTACTATGGCAACCAGGACTTTAATAGCGTCCTGGGTGCCATAGTAACACTGAAAGCATTTGGAAGACGGTTCCGTCTTCAAATGCTTTCAGTACACTTGCGTTTTTCCGGATCCGGAGTGTAATTCCGGCAAGTGGAGTACACGCCGGATCCGGACAACGCAAGTGTGAAAGAGGCCTAAGATATTACTTTGCACTAGAAAACATGATGTGATGAGTCTTCTTAGGAAAGCTCTGACTCAGCATTGAGTCTGTCTTAAGTCTTCAGTTCACTTCTGAAGACACCTGTGTATACCTTACTGTGGGTTTACATCTGCGTTCTGGATTCCGTTATGGCTTTCAGTTATAACATGGTTATAACGTAGAATAATGGAATCCATAAGACGGAAGTCAAAACGGAAGCCTTTAGAGGCATTCCGTTTTGATCCGTCTTAATAGAAGTCTATGGGGCAGCATAACGGATCCGTCTGGTTCCGTTATGCAAGACAGAAAACAAAGTCCTGTCGACAGGACTTTTTTCTCCGTTCTGCATAACGGAAACCCTACGGATCAGTTATGCTTCCCCATAGACTTCTATTAAGAAGGAAAGCAAAACGGAATGCTTTTTAAAGGCTTCCGTTTTTGCATCCCATCATAATACAAGTCTATGGGCAGCATAACGGATCCATCCTTCCATCTTATTGATTCCGTTATTTTCCGTTATAACCATTTTATGTTTAAACTGTTTTATTTAAACATTTTATATGAATATTGGCATGACAAGAATAAATAGCGTACAGTTTCAATTTACAAGGATCTGAAAAGGCCAGTAACCTAGACAAGCGTAGTTTGAATACAAATTTCAAGTGCGCTACTCAACTCCCACTGTAAAGAGGAGCATCCTAGCTAAAGTCATTGCTTAGGTACCTACGCTGAAACGCTTTTAACAAATTAACGCTACAAACTAGAAAAGATAGCAGAGGAGAAAGTAGAGAAAGGAGAGAGATTATAGAAGAAAAGAGGGAGAGAGGGAGGGAGGGAGGGGGGGGAGGAACAGACGGGAAGGGGCAGGGATAATCTGTAAAGGCTAAGCAGGAACTCAGCTGTTATAACCATTTTATAACGGAAAGCCATAACGGAATCCAGAACGCAGATGTGAACCCACCCTTACAGAGGCTTCTGGCCTGTCTCTTGTCACTACCCCAGTCCCTGACTATGTACCTGTGCCCTGACTATCACTGACTTGTTACACACAGGCGTCTTCATCGCTCAGTAGAACACTGAAGACATACTCTCCTTAGCGATGCTAAGTTAAAGAAGACTCTTAACGCTCTGTTTTCTAGTACAAATAGACATTTTTCAATCCCTGTACCTATACTATATTAAAAATAAACTGAAATACTGGGAGATTCCAGTGCTGAAGCCTGCAGAATTGTGAATGCAACTCTGGAGTATAAGACCATAACTAAGGACCAGTACAATATAAGTTGTGGCCAGTGATCGGCTGAGCGATCATTTAGTGTGTGTTGAGAGGCACAAGGTAGTAGAGACCAGGGGTGTAACTTTAATTTACTAGAATATTGCCCTGTTAACACTAAATTAAATGCATTAATAATCATTTATATCTATTAATGCATAAACTGGTATAACTCAGAATGAATCCTGTCAATGCTGAATGATTTTATTTATAAGCAGAATAAAAAATAAAATAAAAATAGTAACAAGAAAAAAATGCATTCAGAATGAAAGAACAATTCAGCCCAACACAACTGACATGAACTGTGCTTGCAAAATAGTTGGCAACATTGGTTCCCCCCGCGAGACAAAGGGCAGATATAAAACAGTCTTGTTATAGTTAACCCCTTAGTAGATGAGCAGCTAGTACAGAGAATATGAGGTCTCCAGCATCTTGAGGCATTTAATGTCCATATCCTTGCCTCCTGCTTAGTTTGAAGTTTCTGAAAATTTTAAATTTTTTAGATTTTTGTGTTGCAGTTACTGTTCTTTTAAATAACAATAGCAGCATTGTTTGCTGTATGTAGATCCATAGATATTGACTTAGGTGCAGCCCAATGACATCATTATGACGTCACAGTTCTTTCAACATTGTTTCTGAAAATGTCTGACTGATCGATGTCGCGTTCAGCTTGGTAATGATTTTCATGCTATAGGCTTGCACAAAAATATCCACTTGCATTCCTTCAAATTCCATAGAGGTTGTAAGTATTCAAAGCTGGTCTGTACATCACACATGTATGTGGTACCCATGGACCAGCTGATGATGATGATGATGATGCACACATGTTGCTTAAATCACGTGTTCCTTGGGTTCGGCAAGTCAATAACTATGGGAGGATTTACTGGCTGATAATTGACAGTACATACTGAGGAGTTGACGTACGTGGTGGTTCCATCTGCCATGACGCCATAACCTACAACATAAGAAATACAATATCTGGGTTACTGCTGACCAAACTTAAGTGCTCTTTCGCTTTACAGTAGAGTTTGGTAAGGGCCCATGACTTTTGATGCCTGGAGACCCAGAACACTTTCAGTCTGCCTCTGTTACTATCATCTATTATATGTGGTCACATTACGGTACTGTTTTTAGCATTGAATAGTGGTTAGAGACATAGCTAGCAGGAGGGGACAGTGGCCCCTGCCCACTTCCATGGTAGGGTCCACAGGACAAGCATCACTCTTAACAGTATCGGTGGTTGCAGGACACTGATACAGTTGAGGCCTGTGGTAGAGCAGGGAGCTACAGTATATCCTCCCTGCTCCACTATTCTCTGACTCGTGAGCCACAGGTCAATTCAGACCTACAGGATGCTGAGCCACATACAGGACATAAGCATCCCAGTGCAAGCCGCATGATGACATCGCTGCGTCGTGCTGCCTGTGCAGGGACTCTAGCTTTCCAAAGAGCTCTCTGAGGTTTGAGGTAAGATGTGTGGCTTTATTATTATTATTTTAGGGGGGCATTATTTTTTATTCAAGGGGCACAGGGGCATTATTATCTACTTAGTGACAACATAGGGGATTATTATTTATTTAGGTGGCACAGGGGACATTATTTATTCAGGTGCATTATTATTTTATCTGGGGACACATGGGGCATTATTACTTTTAGGGGGAACTTGAGGCATTACGGGGGCATATATTATTCTTAAAGGGCATTTATTGCACATTATTACTTTCAAAGGGTCAAACATTGGGCATTATTATTGTCTATAAGCAAAAAGAGGCGCAATTACCTTATAGGGCACTGACGCGTCATTATCTAAGGTAGCAGTCCCCAACTTTTTTTTTTTTTTTTCAACAAGGACCAGTTTCATGCAAGACAATTTTCCAAGGGAGTAATACAGTACAAGCAAAGTGTATGAGATGAAAAATTTCATGCACACTTTGCTTTTTTTCTTAGGCCGAGTTCACATCAGCGTTCAGCCTTTCCGTTCTCCTGCACCGTTATAGGAGCAGGAGAACGGAAAGGACGGATTCGGCACATAACTGAGCCGAACGGAGTCTACAGACCCCATAGACTATAATGGGGTCCGTTAGGTTTCGGCTCAGAAGATGATTTTGGAGAGGAGACAAAAGTCCTGCATGCACAAACTTTTGTCTCCGCTCCAAAATCATCTTCTGAGCGGAAACCTAACGGACCCCATTATAGTCTATGGGGTCCGTAGGCTCTATTCGGCTCAGTTATGTGCCGAATCCGTCCTTTCCGTTCTCCTGCTCCTATAACGGAGCAGGAGAACGGAAAGGCTTAACGCCGATGTGAACTAAGCCTAAGCTGCATACAAAAGTATTAAGGCTTACCAGAAAAAAAACTCCTCCTCGTACCCGCAGCCCTGCACCAAATCATCCAGGGCCCGGTACTGGGCCGTGGCCCCCTCTTTGGGACCACTGATCTAGGGGATAAAAAGGGCTATTCTTACCATCTAGAGGCGAATAGAGGGCATGAATACTATGTAAGTGGAACAGCATTATAACGTTGTGGGGGCACATAAGATGACACTGTTATTGTGTGATGCACTAAAATAATATTGGGCGCTATGTATCTGGCCTTATAATTTTTGGGAGGCACTATTGTTTTTAGGGGTACTGTCATGCTACTATTTTTTGGGAGGCACTGTTGTTTTTGGGGATGTTGTCATGACACTATCAACCTGTAAGGGTGGTTTCACATCAAATTTTTTGCCTCCATTTGATGTATACATTAGAAAAAAAGGATACAAAAACGCAGCACACCACGTTCTTGTATCCTGCAGAGGCCAGTAAAAAAAAGGTATAGGTGTTTGTTTTTTTTATCACAATTGTAAAAAAAGTTATAGGTGTTTTTTTTTTTTTTTTTACAATGGAACTCTAGGATGAACAAATGCCACTGCATTGCATCCGTTTAACGTATTCATTTTTGTATACGTTAAGCGGATGGGAAAAACGTAATGTGAACCCAGCCTAATAACATCCAGAAGTGAATTGTCTCTTTGTACCATCTAGAAAATCTATTTAAAATAATAAAAACATTATACTGAAAATTATTTGAAATAATTTTCAATATAAAATTTGCTACAAATGTAAAAATTTTATATATATTTAAATTTGTTAGAAATTTTTGTTTTATTTTATAAATGTTGTCAGTACAAAGCAATTCAAAATTTAACAAAGGATTCAGCTTCTATGCATTCTACACCAATGCTTTAAAATCCTTAATGCTTTTTACGGGATGCATTTTATTTTTCAGCGGTACCATGGGGAGTACATAGCATACTGATTAACGTTTATTAACCATTTACTGATGTAGTATAGAAAAAAAATATCCACCATTTGTTTTAACATTTTAAATCTTGCGATGTTCACCCTGTTGCATTAATAACATGTTACCTTATTTGATCGGTTACTAATATATAGGCGATAAATGTGTATTTTTAGTTGTTGTTTTAGTACTTTTGGAAAATATACTTTTCATGTTGCCGCATTCCAGATGTTTTTTTTTTATATTTCTGTTGATGTAGCCTCATAACTGAGGACAAGGGGCTTGTTTTTGCTGGGACAAGAGAACCATTTTAGAGTACATGTAAATTATTGATTAACTTTTATTATTTTTTGGTGTGTGAAGGAATGGCAAAAGAAGTTATTCTGCTTTTTCTTTTTATTGCCATAAGGCTGTGCTGTGTATTTTATATTGCCTATTATTACTTAGGCATATATCACATTCTCTGTGTGACATACTATACGAAAAAAAACACAGCTTCTTTGTCTAGTGATAGTGTCAGAACCTGCAATGGAAGCTCCTGCTGGATCCTCTGCCTCAGATGCGAACATAGCTTATCTTATCTATCTATCTATCTATCTATTTATCTATCTCATATCTATCTATCGCTGTCTGTCTATCTATCTTTCGATGTCTATCGCTGTCTATCTATCTGTCTATCTATGTAATCCTCCTATCCAATCTATATTAGTTACTTATCAATATAACTTTCTCTAGTTCTTTCTATCTCCCTATCAATAATGAATTGTCTTCTTCTTTAATACTGTCAGTGTATTGGTGGACTGGCGGCAGTGGTGGAATGGGATTGGAAAGCCAGAACAGGTGACACAGGCTGGCAGCAAGGTAGTTAAGGGCTGAGATCAGGATAGGCTTCCTCTCTCCTCCATTGATATTATACCTTTTAAAGAGCGAAGGCTGGGGACTGGTGAATAGAAATAAATGCAGAGTGTTACAGCATCAGCTGCTTTCCCAGTGGGTCCTGCCACAAGGTCTTCTCTGTCCCTCCTTGCAGGCAGCAGCCTGCTTGACGGCAAAGCCTCTCCTCCTCTGCACTGCCTCCAGCTCTTAAAGAGTCAGCGCGCACCCTTATCTTCCCCAGCTAAGGGCTGACAACCTAGGGGTACATAAGGCATCTTTCCCTGTTGGAGTTTGCCTGAGCAATAGTTTTTCTTAGTGTGCTAGTTCATCTCTGCCTATTTACTGGTTCCTGATCCCCTTCTGCCTAACCTGACCTGTGCCTGACCTCTGTATCGACCCTACGCTGCCCGCCCAGAGCTTGGACCGTTTACCGCACAGCATGTACTCTGCCTGTCCTGACCTTGGCCAGTCCCTCACTATGATGGCTAGACCCCTCAGTGCCCTGCATAGATGCCTCCAATGAGTCAGCTGTCAATTGCATAGAGACTACTCCAGGAGGCCGTAAATCTGGGTGAGGACTGAGGTGATTCACTATCACCACTCTTCACCCTCAATGAACAGCCTGCCAGTGGAAACTACCTTAAGCCCCTGAGGATGGAAGTGGGAGTTCCAGAGGTGACTTCATTACATGTCACTGATTATTGGCTGAGCCACTGGGGGCAGTGACGGGTAATTAGGAAGTCACTCCTGTCTCCTCTCACTCCTTTCTAGGCTTCTCATTATGGCTGGGAATGTACTAAATGTGTCTCTAGTCAAGCTGGGGCTGTTCCCTTTCCTGACTGCTCTGTGCTAGGTCACTGAGCAGCCATAGAAATGGTGGTGAGGTAATGGAGGGCCTTCAGCTCGAAACTCTGGCTAGGCAGCTGAAACCTCCAATTTTAGTCCAATTAAGTCTAATGAAGTTAACATTATTCAGAGTACATGTACCTGTCCCTCAAGGTCGAGGGTCCCAATGACCCAGGGAATTTATAGTGGTTATGGTTAGCATTATCTGGACTTGGGGCCTACTCAGGTGATGAAACTGCTTAGGCTAACATTACCTACCTTCATGTATGTGGCCAAACACATGTAACCTCGGCTGGACTCTCCTCTGCACCGTGTTTAATAACTCTACACATCCCACTCTCTGTAATTTCTTTGGCACCCAATCCAAAAATCCTGCAACAAAATGAATATATCAGTGCTGCATGTCACCAACAACATATGTCAGAATAATAAAGTGGAAATGTCCTATCTGCCGTCTCTATGTTGTACTGCAGATTGATATTTGTTAAATATGTTTTCATTTTCATGATGGTTTTAAAATTCTGTGCCGATTTTATTTCTCAAAAGCGCTACTAAACCCAGAATCCCCCCGAAAAAACAAAAAACAACAAAACTTAATTTAATAGCTTTTTTGTGTCTTTTTTATTTGCTCTTGTTTCTTAAGATCACAATTGAAGACCATGAAAAATACAATAGAAAAGCAGTGTATTGTTTTCTCACGCAGCCATGTCTTCTCCCCCTCCCCCTCTGACGCTAGTGCACGTGAGCCAGGAGTTTAGGAAGAGGGGGCTGGGTTTAGTCTCCATAGTTTTTGTATACACAGTTAGTGTGGCCATTTTGTTGGAAGGAATTTCTTAGTAATAATACAAAAAAAATTTGGTAATGGTGCCAGCCATAGTGCCAACAGTACCAGCTGTCAGTGGCGTAGCGTGGGTTGCCAGCACCCGGGACAAGCCAAGTATAGCGCTACTATAATGTACTAGATATCACCTGCAGTCCTATGTAACACCACAGCTAACACGGTGATAAGTCTCTATGTACAGATAATGTAGTAGATGGGTGTGAGACCCCAGAATTAAGAACACACACAGTGTGACCTGAAGTCTGGGGCCAGGCTACTACAGTGTGGGCCAAATTCTATATCCACCCTCCCATCACTACATAACATACAGGGTAATACATCACCCCATACCTCTTACATCCAGTGACGTCTCCTTTGATGTAGATGTTCTCTTTCCTCATCTTCTCTAGTTCTCCTTCAGTGCCCCCAACATGTCCCCACTGTGCCCCAGAAGTAATAATGCTCCCATAGTGCCCATACAAGTAATCATGTCCCCCCTAGACCCCCAGCAATAATAAAGCTCACCATAATGCCCCCAGTAGTAATAATTCTCCTTATAATGTGACCCCCCCCCCAAAAAAATACCCCCTTTTAATGCCCCCAGTTGAGCTGATGTCCCCATAGTGCCCCCATAATGTGCCAGTATAAAATATTCCCATAGTGCTCCTCTCCCCCCTTCCTCCTAGTGCCCACCATAATGTACCAGTATAAAATGCCCCATATATAGTGCCCCAGTAAAAGCCCTCAGTTTCCCCCATTATTTGCAAGTATAAAATACCCCTTCTTAGTGCCCCCGTAGATGACCCCATAGTACTCCTCTCTCCCCTTCCCCATAGTACACACCATAATGTGCCCCAGTATAAAATGCCTCTATACAGAGCCCCCCATATAAAATACTCCTTCTTTGTGCCCCCATAGATGCCCCCACAGTGCCTCCCAATAATGTGCCAGGAACATGTGCCCCCATAGATACCCCCACAGTGCCCCCCAATAATGTGCCAGTAAGATGTGCACCCATAGATGCCCCCCAATCATGTGCCAGTGAAAAGTGCCTCCCATAGATGGCCCCCCAATCATGGGCCAGTAAGAAGTGCCCCCCATAGATTTCCCCCCAATCGTGTGCCAGTAACAAGTGCCCCCATAGATGGGCCCCCAATCATGTGCCAGTAGCCAGTATTTTACCATATAAAAAAATAAACACTTATACTTACCTCCCTGGCAGCGATGCAATGCAGGCCTCTTCCGGCCTGTGTCCCACGCTGTACGGCTCAGGCGGCGCAATGACGTCATCGCGCCGCCTGCACTGCCTGCAGCCTATCAGAGGAACAGGGAAGGGAGACGCCTCTCCCTCCCCTGCCCCGCAGCACATCCATCTGTATCGCTGTCCTGAGGATGGCGATACAGTTGACTATGGGGATGAGCGCTTCCACAATGGAAGCGCTCATCTCCCTGTAACCTGCCGCCGCCCCCCACTTGTGAGCAGGGCCGCGCCGCGCCACCTGGGGCGGTCGCCTCACTTTGCCTCAAATGGCGCCCCCTAAAATTTTGCGCCCGGGGCTTCGCCCCCCCCCCCCCCCCCCCACGCTATGCCACTGCCAGCTGTAGTGTATATAGCACCATCCATAGTATATAGTATATATAGCCATCAATTTCCCAGATAGCACCATCCATAGTATATTTATGGATATAGTGTATACAGAGTGCAGAGTGCATGTACCAAGCGTGACCTCCATTACATCTCTGCAGAGGTTGCTACCCAGCTTTCCCAGACTGCTAAATTCCAAATTTGCCTAATTATGTATTGATAAATCCCTTCCTATAGCTAGACCAACTTGCCTTTCAGGCCACTGGAAAAGCTGAGTGACAACACTGTACAGCTGCATTGGTGACAACAGATTATGTTGTCCTGGTACCATATCATAGATGCACACAGCACATCAGGGCAGCATTGTGAGTATTTTATATAGCCACTATGCCACATCACTGCCCCATGGAAACTGTTACCCAGATTTCCCAGAATGCCAGATCAACTTGTTTAGGAATTGGTAAATCCCCACTATTATAGAATACTTAGCTGGATTTGTTAGCCAGATACCTGGAAAAGCTAAGTAAAAATCCCAGTGACAAATCCACCATACTGTAGCATAGCTAGAGTTGTCATTCAGGGACCCGGAATAGCTCGGTAACACATTATGTGGATCCGTAATAGGGACCGCTAAATACTAATTGTTCCTAAATAAATCCTCTCCTTACTCCCAAATAGTGCTATAGCTAGGCAGATTTGCCTTTCAAGTTCCTAGGAAAGCTGAGTTAAAACCATGTGGAACTGTAATAGACCCCATATGAGTGCAACTATGCTCTGACTGATGGGGGTATTGATTAAATGCAAAGGAGTCCATGTTAGGTTTCACTAACATCTGTACTGGAGGAAACATCAACTGCTTCTGTTGCAGAGTTTGTCAAAAATATAGGACAGAGTAGCACCGCATGCTGCAGCTTCTTGTCCGGTAAATGCTGTGTTTTCTCATATAAACCAGATCCCATTACAAGCACCCATTTTATAGTCAGTATATACGGTCCGTCATGAGGCATTCATTTAAGGGTCCATTCACACGTCCGCAAGTGTTTTACGGTCCGCAAATTGCGAATACGCAAAACACGGACACCGGCCATGTGTGTTCTGCATTTTGAGGACAGCACATGGCTGGCACTTTAAAAGAAATGCCTTTTCTTGTCTGTGTCTGCGGACAAGAATAGGACATGTTCTATCTTTTTGCGGAACGGAAGTGCGGATGTGGACAGCACACTGTGTGCTGTCTGCATCTTTTGTGGCCCCATTGAAAATGAATGGGTCCGCACCCGTTCTGCAAAATTGCGGAACAGATCCGGACCCATTTCACACTATATGCCATCAATTTCCCAGATGGAAATATTATTTTACGCATTGGTTGAAATTGCTCCCTTAAAGGGGTTTTACCATGTAGAGAAAGTTAATACAAGGCACTTACTGATATATTGTTATTATCCATATTGCTTCCTTTGCTGACTGGATTCATTTTTCCATCACATTATACATTGCTCGTTTTCCATGGTTACAGACCACCTTGTAATCCATCAGTGGTGGTCGTGCTTACACAATATAGGAAAAAGCACCAGCCTATGTGTGCTCCCATGGGTCCTGGCTACCAGAGAGGCTGATGCTTTTTCCTATAGTGTGCAAGCACGGCCACCACTGCTGGATTGCAGGCTGGTCTGCAACCATAGAAATGAGCAGTGTATAATGTGATGGAAAAATGTATCAATCCAGCAAAGGAAGCAATATGGATGATAATAATACATTAGTAAGTGCCTTGTATTAACTTTCTCTACATGATAAATGCCACTTACTGAAGTGAGACAACCCCTTTAAGATTGTTTCTCATCATAGTCTAACTTAAAGGCAGGGGCATAACTACCATGCGACTTCTATGGGGCCCAGGGCAAGAGGGGGCCCAGTCTTAGTTGGGATCATCCCCTCTTCTACTGAAGGTGAAAACTTGGTCAGGACTCTACCCTCTAAGAAACAACTTTTAGCAAATGAAGCAGTGGAAAAATGGCTCAAGTGTCATTGAAAAGGGTTTAGGCAGAAACCCTTCTGTCCTGTGTGGGGAGCCTGGTGTCATCCTTGCTATGGGGCCCTTACTTCTCTATGTACACCACTGCTTAAACGGGTTGTATTACTTCAGCAAATGACATTTATCATGTAGAGAAAGTTAATACAAGACACTTACTAATGTATTGTGATTGTCCTTATTGCCTCCTTTGCTGGCTGGATTAATTTTTCTATTGCATTATACACTGCTCGTTTCCAGGATTTACAGCCACCGCTGCAGTGGAGATAGGAGGCGGCTGGGATGGGAGATGCTGCGCATGCTTGCCTATGCCCGCTCCCATAGTCACAGCCACCAGAGAGGCCTGCGCTGAGAGGCCAGCGCATGACCACCGTTGCTGGATTACGGGGTAGTCGTAACCCCTGGAAACGAGCAGTGTATAATGTGATGGAAAAATGAATCCAGCCAGCAAAGGTGGCAATATGGACAATAACAGTACATTAGTAAATGCCTTGTATTAAAGGGAGTCTGTCACCACTATATGACCATATACAACACTTACATGGCGCTGTAGCACACCTATACAGGATTCTAATGGTACCTTTTGTTATTTTCTTTAGACGTCCAGAAGCAGAAAAATCGCTGTTTATTTTATATGCAAATGAGCACTCGCAAGTGCCCAGGGGCGGCGTTCAGTGTGTAGGTGCCCAGGCTGCTCTGCCTTTTTAATCGTTACTCCTCCCCCAGCCTCTTCCTTTGCCCGCCCTCCTATTCCCTTCTATCATCCCTAGGTCCGGCCGAGATCCCGCGCCTGCGCACTGCTTCGTCGGCTGGCGCATGCGCACTAGTTGAATTGATGCCGTACCCAAAATTGGCATTGCAGTATGCATGCCCCGACCCGGCGAAGCAGTGCACAGGCGCGGGATCTCGGCCGGACCTAGGGATGATACAAGGGAATAGGAGGGCGGGCAAAGGAAGAGGCTGGGGAGGAATAACGGTTAAAAAGGCAGAGCAGCCTGGGCACCTACACACGGAACACCACGCCTGGGCACTTGCGAGTGCTCATTTGCATATGAAATAAACGTCGTTTTTTCCTGCTTCTGGACGTCTAAAGAAAATAACAAAGGTACCATTAGAATCCTGTATAGGTGTGCTACAGCGCCATGTAAGTGCTGTATATGGTCATATAGTGGTGACATACTCCCTTTAACTTTCTCTACATGATAAATGCAACTTACTGAAGTGACACAACCCCTTTCAAGTCCCCGAGGCTTGGTCTGAAAACTAATACCTGATCACTGTTATCTGTTATCTCATGAATATATATTTAGGGGCACAGCAATTAATTCTCTAAACCTTGAAATTAGCATTGATCGTCTTGGGGTGAGGGGTGAATCACTGCGGAGATGGAGGAGCCACTTCTAGTCAGACACATATGGCCTTCCATTTACAGGAGCCACTTTTATGGAGGACCTGTAGAGGTGGTGTTAAGTGGGGCCCCCTTTATGAGACTCGTATGTGTGTATGGGGAGGGCTTTTCTTCATGAGATTGCCAACAGGCATTCTGTGAGATAGGAACATTTTCAAAAAGACAAAATTGTCAGCAAGTTAGCAGCAAATACGTTGTCCTTAGGACATATTCCTCATACATTGCGAGATTTATTTTTATGTCAATATGTCTGATAGCTGAGACGATTCTGCGCCTTTTTTTCCTTTCCTAGTTACATGACCCACACACAAGGTATAAGAATTTACCACACAATTCCCAGTAACATGTCTATGGCACAGTTTGTCTCAGCAGTGTAAAGGTTAACTCCTATATGCTGGATGACAGTCACTCAGCGCCGAGCACTTTCATCAGCGTCTTTTACATGCAGTAAATACGAGTCTAATTGTTCCCTGACAGTCTCCATCCTATAGAATGAACCTCATTGGCTTTCTTTCTGCGCTTCCAAATTTATCATCTGTTTCAAAAGCAGCTGCCATCAAGAGGAAGACAAAAAGGATAAAACCGCTTCCTAAATGCCACTTCCTACTTTCAGAAATCAAAATGTCCAGAGGACTGTAGAGCTCTGGCGCCAATGGAAAATGATCAAATAGATTTATTTTAAGATGATGTTCCACTGAATATGACACAGTATTTTAGTGTAGCTCATGTTGTCCAGCCTTTACTAAAGGATGGCCTATCCTCAGGATAGGTAATCCGCAGCTGATCGGCGGGGGTCCGACACCACAAACTCTTATGTGGCAGAGGGACCAATTATGACTGTTATGGCTGTGGGAAAGCTTAAAATTTCTTGTTTTTTATGTGTTTGTGTTCTATTTCAATCTTTTCTTACCAAGGGGTGGTCCGTGTGTTACAAGGATGTCTGTGCTTTCTGGAATGAGGTTCCACTTGTCTAATAAAGCCTGCCCACGGGGGAGGTTAAATCCCCATCCATAGAACCACGGCTGCCTGTAAATGAAAAGAACATGTCATCAGAAACTGCCCCATTCGCTTCAAGCTGCAATACCAGATACAACCCCTGGGCAGGTGTGGCGCTGCTTCTGGAAGAAATGAGCCATATTTTTCTAAGGGTCCATACACATGACTATATTTTTTCCCTGTCCATTTCTCTTTTTTTTTTTTTTGTATGTGGGTTGTATGTGGAACCACTCACTTCAATGGGGCCGTAAAAAAACGGAAATTACTCTGTCTGCATTCCGTTTCTATATGTCCGCATGGCCGTTCCACAAAAGAAGAGAAAATGTCCAATGATTGTTCGCATTACAGACAAGGATAGGACTGTTCTATTAGGAGCCGTCCCTTCTGTTCCACAAAATTCGGAATACAAACGACCATTGAACGTTTCACAGTCCGAAAAATGGGGATCCGCAAAACAAGGACACTAGCCGTGTGCATTCCGCATTTTGTGGATCAGAAGGGCCGGCCCCTAATTATGTATAATCGCTTTATTTGCAAAAAGAGAATGCTACATTATTGTCTGATTTATGCCTCGTTATATGACTGCCACGCAAGATGTGCCTTCATGGGGTGGAGATTATGCAAATGTAAAATCATCCGTTTAACACAACAAAACTTTATGATATCAGATTACTCTTTCCACCCCCCACCTGCCCCCTAGAAATGTAACTTTTAGATAACTTATGGAGGAGAATATTGAGGTGAAAAAAATTGTTGCTCACAATTGAACTCACCAACAACCAATCAGGTCCTGTGGCTTATTTTTCTGCTCTATGCTTGAACATGAAAGCAGCAACCTGATTGGTTGTTCTGGAGAATCAATAAAAATGTATAATTACCACAACATACAGCACAAAATTCTGTCAAATTTGTCCTCGTGCTCATTGATAGTTTAAGATTTGTTCCTCAATCACGAAAGAAAGACACCAAAAGCTGAATATTCACAATCTCACCCTAAGAAATTTTCTTTTCTTTTCTGAGGTAACCATTCGAATAAATTTCATACTCAGAATGATGGTTACCATGGAAACCATCGAATATTCTCTTCTCAGAAACAGATGTCTCATTTAGTGGAAAATTAGGATGTAAAATTCAAACCCTGGGGAAAATGAATGCAAACTTTACCTATAGTCCGAGGTCTCCTATAAAGGGCTGGCGACAGCGAGCAAAACTAGTCTGACCATGGAGTGATATCTGTTATTTTCCAGTAACCTTCATATTTATTGCCTATTAACCACAATGATAGCTCCAGGGAAGCCTTTATTATCCCACATGGCCTGCAGCAAAGTATTATTAATCCCTATTTACTTCTAAATGCTCCTACAATCGTCTCCATTAATTGCAGAGGTCGTTTTCAGGCAGAAAATCAGAGTTTCAGGCTGAGCTCACACACGGCCAGTTTCTGCAGTTTTGTCACCACAGTCACAATATATCCAATGTCCCTGACGCCTGGTGCCATCTCTGGACCCGCTATTTTGGATAACAGAACAAAACGGCCTGTTAAAACTACAACTGATTCTTCCACAACCTCCAGAGCACACTGTAGTGGGGGAAGCTGAGGAGAACACACTGTTAGGGGACATTTAATGCTGACGTACTGATGTAGGGCAATTTGTAGCTGGCACACTTATTGGAGTATATGTGGCTGGCATCTGGGATGGACACACTGTGACTGACACACTGTTAAAGGGACATGTATGCATGCCACACCATTCTTGGGGTATCTTTGTCAGCAGAGACATTGTTTGAAGCATCTGGGCCACAATACTGTAGTAATCTTATATGGCAGAGGGACGTTTGAAAACCCTCGGGAAGCAGGGACTTGGTGCAACTGCTAACTATGTGTCTGTGTGTAATTGGAGTATACTTGGCTGAGACCCTTGTAAAAATAGGAACTTTGGGGCTTTGGTCCACCGCACATACCGTGTGACACACTGCATATACCGTTTTACATGTGTTAAGATTGTTGATCCCTGAATGTTGGAGAGTACTCTGTTTATATGTGGATCTGATATGTGGTTTTCCATTTTTTAGCAATTCTACCTCTGCCAGAGTACACACGTTTTAAACATAGGTGGTGGTGTATCCAGAAGGAATGGTCACTTACTGTGGCAAAGAGTCTATCGGGTAAATTAAGCATTACAATGAAATCAATGGGCTGTCAGTAGAATGCATGGTGGAACCTGGTCCTCAAAAGAGAGAGATGTTCCTATACCAGTTCTGCATTATGGCTCATAAGATATACCATAAAAACCTGATAGGAGCAAGTGCCACGTGTGGGGCTATGGTCACTTTTTCATTAACATTTATGAGGAAAGCAGACAGTATAATTCTGTGAGCCTGGGTCATTGGATCCTGTTCTCCCTCACTTTTTGAGAGTCCTAAAGGATCCACCACGTATCAGGCATTTATGGCATAGCTTATGGATATGGCATAAACAGTTAAGATGAGAAAACTAGAGTTGAAATGTTCTCCATGCACATTTTTTTTTACAATTGGTCTTAATTAAACATTGTGAACAGTTTTGTACTACAGGGTTAAGTTTTAGTCTATCAGCTGAGTATCTTACTCTCAATTTCACACTGAGTCCATCAGGTAGCTGCTCTGATGGCTAGATGTATAGCCCTTAACTCTTTACAGCTTATAACCACTCATTTGTGTAAAAAGTAGAAGGGTCCAGCTTCTGATAAAACGATATCCTTTATTCGATGCGGTAAAATCCATGCAAAACAAGACGGATGCAAAATCGGCGCGTTTCGGATCTCAAGTTAACAATCCTTACTCATTACTAAATAAAGGGGAACCGCAAAAATACAAAATACAGTTGCAAAAAGCAGTCAACCATAGTTTCTCTTGTGGCATTTGATCCATACAGTAGGCCTCATACCTGAGACAAATATGATCCGCTTTCCCAAATCCCACATTTCCTGGGTCTTTACAATGTTCTGCGCAGGGCGGTTCAGCCGCTCATTTATCCAGCTACTTGAATAATTTATACATTCATCCCAACTGCACTTGAGCACAATGACCTCAGTGATAAGAAAGGATGCACATGGCAGGTATTTTCTTCCTACCGCACTTATAAATATATACATATGACAGTGAAAGGAACACTAGCGTCGCGGTTATTCCCACTTGTAGCAGATAAAACCACAGTAATCATGACATAATTCCTGCTGTGTGCGGCTGGCTGCAGGCAGCGCGCTCAGAATAAATGAGATTTGTCATTCACTCAGAAGGAACAGCAGCCTTAATACTGAAAGCTTTCACTGGCTACCTCTTAAGGCATCAATCTGAAAACTATTTTGTGGAACTGTGCAACTTTTCCCAGGGAGATAAAAATTATCTAAAGTACAATGCCAAAAAAAAAAAAAAAGAAAGAACATTGTAAAAAGTAAAAATGTTACCAGTACTGTGCTATCCACAGGGTTAATCAATGAAAATGTCAATCAGTTACACCAACCAAGTACTAGACACAGCACCCCCACAATAGTAGCAGCTACAGAAACCTAATAGCAGAGGCAGTCATAACAAATGAGAAGTAATTCTAGCTGCATTGTCCCCATAATGAAGCAATCACAGTGAACCAATGATATTCCCACAGTGCCCCATAACAGTACCAGCCACACCTCCCCACAACCGGAGTGCTCCCACACTAATTCCATACAAAGTGTCACCATAACAAACTGGACTTGTTGCCCCAATGATAGTGTCAGATACTTCCATCTTTAAATGAGAGGCTTACACCTCCCTTTATAAAACCCCAGAAAAGAACCAGTCACATTTTTCACATGACAAAGCCAGCAAAATAAACCCGACAACAGTGCCTTCCCAATAACAAATCCAGTCACAGCACAAGGCACAGTGAACCAATTATATTGGCAGACAACTAAACTCACTTAACCATGTAGTGTGTTGACTGCAGCAACTCTTACTGGGCAACATGTCAAAAATATTTAGGCTTACCTAATATATGCTGAGCACTGTAATGAAAGGTGAAATGTCTATATGTCACTGGCCACAAAATGATTAATTTCTTTAGAAAAAGCAATCAACTGCTGTATGTGTTGGAGCAAGAGGATTGTTACCCCTTATTACCAACTGTCCAGTTATCAAACAAATTTTTGCCTAATACCGTCAATTACTAGACAGTTTTAAAAACTGGAACAATAGATGAAAGAATAAAACATATTTAAAACAATAAAGTGTGGTTAGTTCTTCTTTTATTTTATTACTGTTTTGCTTTTTGTTTTATATGGCATTTTATTTTGTCTCTCTTTTTACATTTGACAGCACTGCACCTTTTCTATTAAAGCTTAAAAATGTAAAACCCTTAGACATTGTATGCCCTACAAGAATCCATAGCCTTTGTGTTTAGCCATTTGACTGATGGAGAACAGAGTGAGGTGTATTTAACAAGACTGGTGTTCCCATACCCTGAAACAGCTGTCTGCAGATGAGGTGCTGGCTTATATAATATCCGAGTCATGTCTCAAGGCCTATTTAAAGGGTTGAACATTGACTTATAGGATAGCTGCCTTACATCCCTTTCTTCCCTTATGCACCGGAGTGAGATGTGCATAAGTTATAGTAAATCCACTTTTCTAAGTTTAAAAAGTCACAGATAAGTGCTCACATTTGCAACTTGTTTATGCCACTATTGTACCGCAAATATAGTAATAAATGCCCCTCAGAGTGTGTATGCTGGGTTTCCTACATATAGGGGTGTGTCTATTCTCAATATGCACCCTAAATGCAAGGTGAGAGCAAGGTTGAGTGAGTAAACATAGATTAACCCCATGGATCTGTGTCCATGCACACGTGACAAATACAAAAACAAATTTTTATATAGAGGATTCTCTAATGATTTCTTACTAATGGAAGTCTTGTTTATTTTGTTTTTAAAAAAACGTTTCTCTTTAAAGGGAATATAATTTATTTATTTTTTATTTTGTGTTTTTTCTTTTTCTTTTATGTGATTATACATTCTCAAACAGTATTTTGTTATTGGGTAAGTACGGTATATGGAGTGGAACAGGCACTCTATCACCTGAAGCTGCAAAAGGGTTTTGATTAATCATGTGAATTGGATGTTCTAATAATTAAATAAATATATTTTATACGATACATTGTCTCATCGCGCACTGTATCTAAACATCACATTGAGCTATAGAAACACCCCTTTGCAGCTTCAGGTAATAGAGTGTCTGTTCCACTCCATATACTTACCTGATACATCTCCTTAAAGGACTGTGGGGCAGTCCTGGCACAAGAGCACCTAGGTCCACTAGTTGTGTAGGGTGAGCCGCCATTTACTATATCCAGTATTTTGTTATTCACACTGGCCAGTAGATTATGTGCAGTAAGTTGACTTTCCCTATTGTCTGCATGTCACTTTTTAGCTTTACTGTGTAGATTGGGAAAGTATGAACAGAGCCATATCATTATTACTAGAAGGGGGATCTAAGGCAGCTCTATTGTATAATGCAGGACAGTAGCATTATGCACACAGATTAGGCTCTGTATGAAGTTCCTCTGTCACACACTGCTCTCTGCAGCTGTACATCTCTTCCTGCACACTATATGAATACGTTTCTATCCATTAACTTTGCTATAAAGCACACACACACCCTGCTGCACTGTCTATACAGACACTACAAACAGGAAAACCTCTTCTAAGACATTTACTGCAATGAAAAGCCACAGGGATTTGTATGAAGCCGACAGAGATTTTCAATTGGGTATCTACAAAAAACACGGCTTTGCTGAGGAATGTAATGAGTCACAGATCGACTCCATCAGATTGTAAATTTGCAGTAAGATTCTTCTTAACCGGACAAAAATAATGCAAATTTCCATATTTATTTGTTATGTTCTCAAGTTGCAGCCGGGGCCATTGTAACTCCTGCAGAAACTGATTCCTTCTTCTAGTAAGTAATCTGGAAAACAATTTACTTCCAGATAGCTGAATCCTTTCTTTATTAAGCTCGCACTCCAGGTGGTTCATATCCTTCCCATATTTACAGTACACAGGCACGAGCTTGTCTGAACAGAGACTGCCTCCTGTATTTTGTTGGTGACATTTTTCTCTCTGGTACACAATTTTATTAGCAAAGAAATTGAAAAATTCAGTGGAAACACAATATGGTTGTTTCTTGATGACAACCCATGTCGGAATGCGTTATTAGATCATATGGACATCCCTAACGGGGTTGCTGTTTTGAGCTGTCCACATATGGATGACCATTCATCTGAATGGACGTCATGTAAGCTTACATTTTCCCTGCATTGGCAACGCAGGGGCAGTGTTTGGCTAGACAAGCCTTCATCTCGCAAAATTAGCTGAGATGAGACAGCCCCTTTAAATTCATGTGTATACCAAGAATGACCCTAATCTGCTAAAACCAGAGAACCCTCTTGAATATAGCATCTGGCAGGACTTACTGACTTCCTCATTGAATGTCCCCAGATTGGATCTTACTATCAGTGTGACCAAGAAAGTGTAATTTCCCTTCCATTACATGATAAGGGTTGGAATACTCCTGGTTACTGGTAATAATTCTACATCCCATGATTAAACATGACCATAGTCTCTGGCCTACAGTGAATGCAGCATTTTTATGATGCCGTACATTAGAATACCAGAATGTGATAAGCCTCGCACCTCTGTCCCTTCTCCTCTCTGATGGAAGACGGTGTACGTTGGCTTTTCCTGCTTTTAATAAGTTGGTCTTACCATGGGGAGCCGTATATCCGAAATCCTCGCACAGTAACTTCAGAATCTTGGAGATAGATGCAGTTTGTGAGCAAAGACTGAACATTTTCATAATTCTCCGGCTTCAGTTTCGACACAGAAGGAAAATAATAGAAATCTTGTTTGATTAAGTCTGCCATGAACTCGTGGTCAAATGTCAACTCGTGATTGCCGGCAATTACTATTTTATACTCATACGGAAGGCCTCCTATGAGAGAATACATTATACAGCGTTAGGTACTGATGTGTAAGAATAGCTCTATGGTAGCAAAACAGGATTCATCATTACATGCTAGAAACATAGAAAAAGTACAACAGCATATCAAATAATACATGTGCAGGGTCACTGAATATGAGCGTCAGTTTTGCAGGGGCATATAGTTAGAGGGGGTTGGTAGGGCAATGTGCTCCAGGTGCCCAGTGCCAGGAAGACATGCTTAGGACGGGTTAGCACTTGCGTTAGAGTATTCCGTTATCGACAGGACTTTGTTTTTCGTCCTGCATAACGGAAACCAGGACGGATCCATTATGCTGCCCATAGACTTCTATTATGACGGATCAAAACGGAATGCCTCTTAAAGACTTCCGTTTTGCATTCCGTCCGAGAATTCCGTTATATTCCGTTATAACGGAACCAATAACGGAATACCCTAACATAAGTGAGAACCCGCCCTTACTAACATTTGTGTTGGTAAATTCAAGGCATTTAAACATCCACACCATATATGCCCAAATCCAGCCTAGAACCGCCACTTCTTGGCTGAGACAAGCCAAAGTGTCCTATATTTTTTGAGACAATCCTGGCAAATTCAAGACTGTTGCCAACTATGCAGGAAAGGGGGCAACAAGCACTCTGCCTCTGCCAGGATACTGATATATTTAGGAAACTGAATCTTTACCCCAGGAAAATAAAAGACTTTATAAGTTTTGCAAAGTCCACTTCTAAATGTTCATATTTCCCTATTTTTCGCAGTAAGATTATTATGGGACAGTAGTGTTCCTACCAATAAGCTTTCCATATGGTTGTCGTTGAGTCTACAGGTACCCACATTCCCCTTCCATTCTGTTACAAAACAATGGGTTGACATAGTTTAACTGACATGGTTGACGCCATAGGTAACAGTGGGCCCCAAATTTGATCAGGGCATTAGCTGTGGAGTGCCTCATACATTGAATGTACATAAATAGCTCTATACTCTTCTTTAGAGACATCAGAACACATTGGGGAAGATTTATCAAAAGTGGTGTAAAGGAAAACTGGTTTAGTTGCCCATAATAACAGATTCCACCTTTCATTTTCAGAGCTCCTTTGGATGAAAGGTGAAATCTGATTAGTTCCAATGGACAATGAAGCCAGTTTTCCTTTACACCAGATTTGATAAATCTCCCCTAATATATTGAGTACTTTCATCTAGATATCAGTCTGCCCAGGAAGTGTACGATTTGTAGAAAATATTTGTATCTTTCCTATAGATTTTTTTCTGAAGTTTCCCTTTCCCTTTATAGACGTTGCCTAAAGGCCACGTTTTACACTAATAGCTCATGTACATGGCAATGGCCATATTATGAACCATGTACAGAGGCACACAGTGGGGCTATGAGTCCCATAGTCACTCCATGTGCTGCAATATACCCCTTTATCCACCCCTAGTATCAATACTTAAAGGATAAAATACATCCATAATATGGGATACAATGGAGCATGCCACAATCTTTTTGTTGGAAAGTCTCACAAAGTCAATAAGGAAAAAGCCATATTGTGCTCTGAATCACAAGCATCCATTAGGCCCCATTCATACAACCATAGTCCCGCAAAAAAAGATAGAACATGTCCTATTCTTGTCCGTTGGGAGACAAGAATATGCATTGTTAAAATGTATCTGCAAAAAAAAAAAAATGGATGCAACACAGACATCCGTATTTTTGAGAGATCTGCATTTTACGGATAACAAAATACATACATTCATGTGAATGCCCATTCACACGACTGTATGGTCACCGTGCCCGTGTTGCTGCATGCGATCCGCAAGATAGGCAAAAGATAGGACATGTCCTATCGCTTGCGGTGCAGAGGCATGGACCCGAAAGCCCACGGAAGGGCTCCCAAGTGTTTCAGTGAGCCTCCGCACCGTAAAAGTTAGGACATGTCCTATATTTTTCCATATCTTGCAGATCGTGGACCCATTCAAGTCAAAGGGTCCGCATCCGCTATGTGGAGTTCACATGGCCTGTTCCCGTGTTTTGCAGATCCACTGTTTGTGGTCTGGCACACAGGCACGGTGGCCATATGGTCGTGTGAATGGACCATAACACAGTGGCATGATTAAGGCTTAACGTTGATGGGGTAGGGATGAAGCATGACAGACTCAGTGTATACAAAGTTTTCTGTAAAAATGTGGATTGTGGATGATGAATTAAACTTCACCCAAAACATTACACGGTGTCCACACATGTATGAATGTGGCTGGGTTTGCCAAACACATCTACAGCTTGTTATGAAGCTATGTATTTGGGTAGATCAAGGATCCTTTCTGCTTGCCAAAGAACATAGGGAGAAGTTCCCATTTCCCAAAACCATGTTTTTGGTGTAAAAAAAAAAAGGCAAAAAATCGGGTTTACAACTTTTTAAACACCATTGCGACTAAATCTAGTTGCAACTGTTGTTTTTACACTGCTCTTGCTAATTTACAAAAAGGGCGTCGCTAGGGTGATGTGTGGGTGGGGCTATAGTTCCTGGCACATTTTGCCATCATTTACATTAGAAACTAGTGTAAATGATGACTGGAACAGATTTCAGTCTGGTACACGGACTGCTGTAGGAGGCATTTACAGCCAGGTCCATAAATATTGGGACATCGACACCATTCTAACATTTTTGGCTCTATACACCACCACAATGGATTTGAAATGAAGCAAACAAGATGTGCTTTACCTGCAGACTGTCAGCTTTAATTTGAGGGTATTTACATCCAAATCAGGTGAACGGTGTAGGAATTACAACAGTTTGCATATGTGCCTCCCACTTGTTAAGGGACCAAAA